>NW_026989123.1:0-70037 GCF_030222135.1 Aotus nancymaae
CAACTTCCAGATTAAACCCGTGTGTGGATTCAGCAGTCTGCAGAGACTTTCTCTGCAGAGTCCCAAAACAGGCGTTTTCAGCCCATTACCGCATATGGAAGAAACAGCAGTAAGCACAGGGAAATATCTGCTTCTAAATCCAAAACGCAGCTATGTAACAGAACGGTTGTCAATGTGTGCACTCAACTTCCAGAGTTAAACCCGTGTGTGGATTCAGCAGTCTGCAGAGACTTTCTCTGCAGAGTCCCAAAACAGGCGTTTTCAGCCCATTACCGGCATATGGAAGAAACAGCAGTAAGCACAGGGAAATATCTGCTTCTAAATCCAAAACGCAGCTATCTAACAGAACGGTTGTCAATGTGTGCACTCAACTTCCAGAGTTAAACCCGTGTGTGGATTCAGCAGGTCTGCAGAGACTTTCTCTGCAGAGTCCCAAAACAGGCGTTTTCAGCCCATTACCGGCATATGGAAGAAACAGCAGTAAGCACAGGGAAATATCTGCTTCTAAATCCAAAACGCAGCTATCTAACAGAACGGTTGTCAATGTGTGCACTCAACTTCCAGAGGTTAAACCCGTGTGTGGATTCAGCAGTCTGCAGAGACTTTCTCTGCAGAGTCCCAAGACAGGCGTTTTCAGCCCATTACCGGGCATATGGAAGAAACAGCAGTAAGCACAGGGAAATATCTGCTTCTAAATCCAAAACGCAGCTATCTAACAGAACGGTGGTCAATGTGTGCACTCAACTTCCAGAGTTAAAACCCGTGTGTGGATTCAGCAGTCTGCAGAGACTTTCTCTGCAGAGTCCCAAAACAGGCGTTTTCAGCCCATTACCGGCATATGGAAGAAACAGCAGTAAGCACAGGGAAATATCTGCTTCTCAATCCAAAACGCAGCTATCTAACAGAACGGTTGTCAATGTGTGCACTCAACTTCCAGAGTTAAACCCGTGTGTGGATTCAGCAGTCTGCAGAGACTTTCTCTGCAGAGTCCCAAAACAGGCGTTTTCAGACCATTACCGGCATATGGAAGAAACAGCAGTAAGCACAGGGAAATATCTGCTTCTAAATCCAAAACGCAGCTATCTACAGAACGGTTGTCAATGTGTGCACTCAACTTCCAGAGTTAAACCCGTGTGTGGATTCAGCAGTCTGCAGAGACTTTCTCTGCAGAGTCCCAAAACAGGCGTTTTCAGCCCATTACCGGCATATGGAAGAAACAGCAGTAAGCACAGGGAAATATCTGCTTCTCAATCCAAAACGCAAGCTATCTAACAGAACGGTTGTCAATGTGTGCACTCAACTTCCAGAGTTAAACCCGTGTGTGGATTCAGCAGTCTTGCAGAGACTTTCTCTGCAGAGTCCCAAAACAGGCGTTTTCAGCCCATTACCGGCATATGGAAGAAACAGCAGTAAGCACAGGGAAATATCTGCTTCTAAATCCCAAAACGCAGCTATCTAACAGTAACGGTTGTCAATGTGTGCACTCAACTTCCAGAGTTAAACCCGTGTGTGGATTCAGCAGTCTGCAGAGACTTTCTCTGCAGAGTCCCAAAACAGGCGTTTTCAGCCCATTACCGGCATATGGAGAGAAACAGCAGTAAGCACAGGGAAATATCTGCTTCTAAATCCAAAACGCAGCTATCTAACAGAACGGTTGTCAATGTGTGCACTCAACTCCAGAGTTAAACCCGAGTGTGGATTCAGCAGTCTGCAGAGACTTTCTCTGCAGAGTCCCAAGACAGGCGTTTCAGCCCATTACCGGGCTATGGAAGAAACAGCAGTAAGCACAGGGAAATATCTGCTTCTAAATCCAAAACGCAGCTATCTAACAGAACGGTTGTCAATGTGTGCACTCAACTTCCAGAGTTAAACCCGTGTGTGGATTCAGCAGTCTGCAGAGACTTTCTCTGCAGAGTCCCAAGACAGGCGTTTTCAGCCCATTACCGGCATATGGAAGAAACAGCAGTAAGCACAGGGGAAATATCTTGCTTCTAAATCCAAAACGCAGCTATCTAACAGAACGGTTGTCAATGTGTGCACTCAACTTCCAGAGTTAAACCCGTGTGTGGATTCACCAGTCTGCAGAGACTTTCTCTGCAGAGTCCCAAGACAGGCGTTTTCAGCCCATTACCCGGCATATGGAAGAAACAGCAGTAAGCACAGGGAAATATCTGCTTCTAAATCCAAAACGCAGCTATCTAACAGAACGGTTGTCAATGTGTGCACTCAACTTCCAGAGTTTAAACCCGTGTGTGGATTCAGCAGTCTGCAGAGACTTTCTCTGCAGAGTCCCAAGACAGGCGTTTTCAGCCCATTACCGGCATATGGAAGAAACAGCAGTAAGCACAGGGAAATATCTGCTTCTAAATCCAAAACGCAGCTATCTAACAGAACGGTTGTCAATGTGTGCACTCAACTTCCAGAGTTAAACCCGTGTGTGGATTCAGCAGTCTGCAGAGACTTTCTCTGCAGAGTCCCAAGACAGGCGTTTTCAGCCCATTACCCGGCATATGGAAGAAACAGCAGTAAGCACAGGGAAATATCTGCTTCTAAATCCAAAACGCAGCTATCTAACAGAACGGTTGTCATGTGTGCACTCAACTTCCAGAGTTAAACCCGTGTGTGGATTCAGCAGTCTGCAGAGACTTTCTCTGCAGAGTCCCAAAACAGGCGTTTTCAGCCCATTACCGGCATATTGGAAGAAACAGCAGTAAGCACAGGGAAATATCTGCTTCTAAATCCAAAACGCAGCTATCAACAGAACGGTTGTCAATGTGTGCACCTCAACTTCCAGAGTTAAACCCGTGTGTGGATTCAAGCAGTCTGCAGAGACTTTCTCTGCAGAGTCCCAAGACAGGCGTTTTCAGCCCATTACCGGCATATGGAAGAAACAGCAGTAAGCACAGGGAAATATCTGCTTCTAAATCCAAAACGCAGCTATCTAACAGAACGGTTGTCAATGTGTGCACTCAACTTCCAGAGTTAAACCCGTGTGTGGATTCAGCAGTCTGCAGAGACTTTCTCTGCAGAGTCCCAAGACAGGCGTTTTCAGCCCATTACCGGCATATGGAAGAAACAGCAGTAAGCACAGGGAAATATCTGCTTCTAAATCCAAAACGCAGCTATCTAACAGAACGGTTGTCAATGTGTGCACTCAACTTCCAGAGTTAAACCCGTGTGTGGATTCAGCAGTCTGCAGAGACTTTCTCTGCAGAGTCCCAAAAACAGGCGTTTTCAGCCCATTACCGGCATATGGAAGAAACAGCAGTAAGCACAGGGAAATATCTGCTTCTAAATCCAAAACGCAGCTATCTAACAGAACGGTTGTCAATGTGTGCACTCAACTTCCAGAGTTAAACCCGTGTGTGGCTTCAGCAGTCTGCAGAGACTTTCTCTGCAGAGTCCCAAAACAGGCGTTTTCAGCCCATTACCGGCATATGGAAGAAACAGCAGTAAGCACAGGGAAATATCTGCTTCTAAATCCAAAACGCAGCTATCTAACAGAACGGTTGTCAATGTGTGCACTCAACTTCCAGAGTTAAACCCGTGTGTGGATTCAGCAGTCTGCAGAGACTTTCTCTGCAGAGTCCCAAAACAGGCGTATTCAGCCATTACCGGCATATGGAAGAAACAGCAGTAAGCACAGGGAAATATCTGCTTCTAAATCCAAACGCAGCTATCTAACAGAACGGTTGTCAATGTGTGCACTCAACTTCCAGAGTTAAACCCGTGTGTGGATTCAGCAGTCTGCAGAGACTTTCTCTGCAGAGTCCCAAAACAGGCGTTTTCAGCCCATTACCGGCATATGGAAGAAACAGCAGTAAGCACAGGGAAATATCTGCTTCTAAATCCAAAACGCAGCTATCTAACAGAACGGTTGTCAATGTGTGCACTCAACTTCCAGAGTTAAACCCGTGTGTGGCTTCAGCAGTCTGCAGAGACTTTCTCTGCAGAGTCCCAAAACAGGCGTTTCAGCCCATTACCGGCATATGGAAGAAACAGCAGTAAGCCACAGGGAAATATCTGCTTCTAAATCCAAAACGCAGCTATCTAACAGAACGGTTGTCAATGTGTGCACTCAAACTTCCAGAGTTAAACCCGTGTGTGGATTCAGCAGTCTGCAGAGGACTTTCCTCTGCAGAGTCCCAAAACAGGCCGTTTTCAGCCCATTACCGGCATATGGAAGAAACAGCAGTAAGCACAGGGAAATATCTGCTTCTAAATCCAAACGCAGCTATCTAACAGAACGGTTGTCAATGTGTGCACTCAACTTCCCAGAGTTAAACCCGTGTGTGGATTCAGCAGTCTGCAGAGACTTTCTCTGCAGAGTCCCAAGACAGGCGTTTTCAGCCCCATTACCGGCCTATGGAAGAAACAGCCGTAAGCACAGGGAAATATCTGCTTCTAAATCCAAACGCAGCTATCTAACAGAACGGTTTGTCAATGTGTGCACTCAACTTCCAGAGTTAAACCCGTGTGTGGATTCAGCAGTCTGCAGAGACTTTCTCTGCAGAGTCCCAAAACCAGGCGTTTTCAGCCCATTACCGGCATATGGAAGAAACAGCCAGTAAGCACAGGGAAATATCTGCTTCTAAATCCAAAACGCAGCTATCTAACAGAACGGTTGTCAATGTGTGCACTCAACTTCCAGAGTTAAACCCGTGTGTGGATTCAGCAGTCTGCAGAGACTTTCTCTGCAGAGTCCCAAAACAGGCGTTTTCAGCCCATTACCGGCATATGGAAGAAACAGCAGTAAGCACAGGGAAATATCTGCTTCTAATCCAAAACGCAGCTATCTAACAGAACGGTTGTCAATGTGTGCACTCAACTTCCAGAGTTAAACCCGTGTGTGGATTCAGCAGTCTGCAGAGACTTTCTCTGCAGAGTCCCAAAACAGGCGTTTTCAGCCCATTACCGGCATATGGAAGAAACAGCAGTAAGCACAGGGAAATATCTGCTTCTAAATCCAAAAACGCAGCTATCTAACAGAACGGTTGTCAATGTGTGCACTCAACTTCCAGAGTTAAACCCGTGTGTGGATTCAGCAGTCTGCAGAGACTTTCTCTGCAGAGTCCCAAAACAGGCGTTTTCAGCCCATTACCGGCATATGGAAGAAACAGCAGTAAGCACAGGGAAATATCTGCTTCTAAATCCAAAACGCAGCTATCTAACAGAACGGTTGTCAATGTGTGCACCTCAACTTCCAGAGTTAAACCCGTGTGTGGATTCAGCAGTCTGCAGAGACTTTCTCTGCAGAGTCCCAAGACAGGCGTTTTCAGCCCATTACCGCATATGAAGAAACAGCAGTAAGCACAGGGAAATATCTGCTTCTAAATCCAAAACGCAGCTATCTAACAGAACGGTTGTCAATGTGTGCACTCAACTTCCAGAGTTAAACCCGTGTGTGGATTCAGCAGTCTGCAGAGACTTTCTCTGCAGAGTCCCAAAACAGGCGTTTTCAGCCCATTACCGGCATATGGAAGAAACAGCAGTAAGCACAGGGAAATATCTGCTTCTAAATCCAAAACGCAGCTATCTAACAGAACGGTTGTCAATGTGTGCACTCAACTTCCAGAGTTTAAACCCGTGTGTGGATTCAGCAGTCTGCAGAGACTTTCTCTGCAGAGTCCCAAAACAGGCGTTTTCAGACCATTACCGGCATATGGAAGAAACAGCAGTAAGCACAGGAAATATCTGCTTCTAAATCCAAAACGCAGCTATCTAACAGAACGGTTGTCATGTGTGCACTCAACTTCCAGAGTTAAACCCGTGTGTGGATTCAGCAGTCTGCAGAGACTTTCTCTGCAGAGTCCCCAAAACAGGCGTTTTCAGCCCATTACCGGCATATGGAAGAAACAGCAGTAAGCACAGGGAAATATCTGCTTCTCAATCCAAAACGCAGCTATCTAACAGAACGGTTGTCAATGTGTGCACTCAACTTCCAGAGTTAAACCCGTGTGTGGATTCAGCAGTCTGCAGAGACTTTCTCTGCAGAGTCCCAAAACAGGCGTTTTCAGCCCATTACCGGCATATGGAAGAAACAGCAGTAAGCACAGGGAAATATCTGCTTCTAAATCCAAAACGCAGCTATCTAACAGAACGGTTGTCAATGTGTGCACTCAACTTCCAGAGTTAAACCCGTGTGTGGATTCAGCAGTCTGCAGAGACTTTCTCTGCAGAGTCCCAAAACAGGCGTTTTCAGCCCATTACCGGCATATGGAAGAAACAGCAGTAAGCACAGGGAAATATCTGCTTCTAAATCCAAAACGCAGCTATCTAAACAGAACGGTTGTCAATGTGTGCACTCAACTTCCAGAGTTAAACCCGTGTGTGGATTCAGCAGTCTGCAGAGACTTTCTCTGCAGAGTCCCAAGACAGGCGTTTTCAGCCCATTACCGGCATATGGAAGAAACAGCAGTAAGCACAGGGAAATATCTGCTTCTAAATCCAAAACGCAGCTATCTAACAGAACGGTTGTCATGTGTGCACTCAACTTCAGAGTTAAACCGTGTGTGGATTCAGCAGTCTGCAGAGACTTTCTCTGCAGAGTCCCAAGACAGGCGTTTTCAGGCCCCATTACCGGCATATGGAAGAAACAGCAGTAAGCACAGGGAAATATCTGCTTCTAAATCCAAAACGCAGCTATCTAACAGAACGGTTGTCAATGTGTGCACTCAACTTCAGAGTTAAACCCGTGTGTGGATTCACCAGTCTGCAGAGACTTTCTCTGCAGAGTCCCAAGACAGGCGTTTTCAGCCCATTACCGGCATATGGAAGAAACAGCAGTAAGCACAGGGAAATATCTGCTTCTAAATCCAAAACGCAGCTATCTAACAGAACGGTTGTCAATGTGTGCACTCAACTTCCAGAGTTAAACCGTGTGTGGATTCAGCAGTCTGCAGAGACTTTCTCTGCAGAGTCCCAAGACAGGCGTTTTCAGCCCATTACCCGGCATATGGAAGAAACAGCAGTAAGCACAGGGAAATATCTGCTTCTAAATCCAAAACGCAGCTATCTAACAGAACGGTTGTCAATGTGTGCACTCAACTTCCAGAGTTAAACCCGTGTGTGGATTCAGCAGTCTGCAGAGACTTTCTCTGCAGAGTCCCAAGACAGGCGTTTTCAGGCCCATTACCGGCATATGGAGAAACAGCAGTAAGCACAGGGAAATATCTGCTTCTAAATCCAAAACGCAGCTATCTAACAGAACGGTTGTCAATGTGTGCACTCAACTTCCAGAGTTAAACCCGTGTGTGGATTCAGCAGTCTGCAGAGACTTTCTCTGCAGAGTCCCAAAACAGGCGTTTTCAGCCATTACCGGCATATGGAAGAAACAGCAGTAAGCACAGGGAAATATCTGCTTCTAAATCCAAAACGCAGCTATCTAACAGAACGGTTGTCAATGTGTGCACTCAACTTCCAGAGTTAAACCCGTGTGTGGATTCAGCAGTCTGCAGAGACTTTCTCTGCAGAGTCCCAAGACAGGCGTTTTCAGCCCATTACCGGCATATGGAAGAAACAGCAGTAAGCAGTAAGCACAGGGAAATATCTGCTTCTAAATCCAAAACGCAGCTATCTAACAGAACGGTTGTCAATGTGTGCACTCAACTTCCAGAGTTAAACCCGTGTGTGGATTCAGCAGTCTGCAGAGACTTTCTCTGCAGAGTCCCAAGACAGGCGTTTTCAGCCCATTACCGGCATATGGAAGAAACAGCAGTAAGCACAGGGAAATATCTGCTTCTAAATCCAAAACGCAGCTATCTAACAGAACGGTTGTCAATGTGTGCACTCAACTTCCAGAGTTAAACCCGTGTGTGGATTCAGCAGTCTGCAGAGACTTTCTCTGCAGAGTCCCAAAACAGGCGTTTTCAGCCCATTACCGGCATATGGAAGAAACAGCAGTAAGCACAGGGAAATATCTGCTTCTAAATCCAAAACGCAGCTATCTAACAGAACGGTTGTCAATGTGTGCACTCAACTTCCAGAGTTAAACCCGTGTGTGGCTTCAGCAGTCTGCAGAGACTTTCTCTGCAGAGTCCCAAAACAGGCGTTTTCAGCCCATTACCGGCATATGGAAGAAACAGCAGTAAGCACAGGGAAATATCTGCTTCTAAATCCAAAACGCAGCTATCTAACAGAACGGTTGTCAATGTGTGCACTCAACTTCCAGAGTTAAACCCGTGTGTGGATTCAGCAGTCTGCAGAGACTTTCTCTGCAGAGTCCCAAAACAGGCGTTTTCAGCCCATTACCGGCATATGGAAGAAACAGCAGTAAGCACAGGGAAATATCTGCTTCTAAATCCAAAACGCAGCTATCTAACAGAACGGTTGTCAATGTGTGCACTCAACTTCCAGAGTTAAACCCGTGTGTGGATTCAGCAGTCTGCAGAGACTTTCTCTGCAGAGTCCCAAAACAGGCGTTTTCAGCCCATTACCGGCATATGGAAGAAACAGCAGTAAGCACAGGGAAATATCTGCTTCTAAATCCAAAACGCAGCTATCTAACAGAACGGTTTTCAATGTGTGCACTCAACTTCCAGAGTTAAACCCGTGTGTGGATTCAGCAGTCTGCAGAGACTTTCTCTGCAGAGTCCCAAGACAGGCGTTTTCAGCCCATTACCGGCATATGGAAGAAACAGCAGTAAGCACAGGGAAATATCTGCTTCTAAATCCAAAACGCAGCTATCTAACAGAACGGTTGTCAATGTGTGCACTCAACTTCCAGAGTTAAACCCGTGTGTGGATTCAGCAGTCTGCAGAGACTTTCTCTGCAGAGTCCCAAGACAGGCGTTTTCAGCCCATTACCGGCATATGGAAGAAACAGCAGTAAGCACAGGGAAATATCTGCTTCTAAATCCAAAACGCAGCTATCTAACAGAACGGTTGTCAATGTGTGCACTCAACTTCCAGAGTTAAACCCGTGTGTGGATTCAGCAGTCTGCAGAGACTTTCTCTGCAGAGTCCCAAAACAGGCGTTTTCAGCCCATTACCGGCATATGGAAGAAACAGCAGTAAGCACAGGGAAATATCTGCTTCTAAATCCAAAACGCAGCTATCTAACAGAACGGTTGTCAATGTGTGCACTCAACTTCCAGAGTTAAACCCGTGTGTGGATTCAGCAGTCTGCAGAGACTTTCTCTGCAGAGTCCCAAGACAGGCGTTTTCAGCCCATTACCGGCATATGGAAGAAACAGCAGTAAGCACAGGGAAATATCTGCTTCTAAATCCAAAACGCAGCTATCTAACAGAACGGTTGTCAATGTGTGCACTCAACTTCCAGAGTTAAACCCGTGTGTGGATTCAGCAGTCTGCAGAGACTTTCTCTGCAGAGTCCCAAGACAGGCGTTTTCAGCCCATTACCGGCATATGGAAGAAACAGCAGTAAGCACAGGGAAATATCTGCTTCTAAATCCAAAACGCAGCTATCTAACAGAACGGTTGTCAATGTGTGCACTCAACTTCCAGAGTTAAACCCGTGTGTGGATTCAGCAGTCTGCAGAGACTTTCTCTGCAGAGTCCCAAAACAGGCGTTTTCAGCCCATTACCGGCATATGGAAGAAACAGCAGTAAGCACAGGGAAATATCTGCTTCTAAATCCAAAACGCAGCTATCTAACAGAACGGTTGTCAATGTGTGCACTCAACTTCCAGAGTTAAACCCGTGTGTGGATTCAGCAGTCTGCAGAGACTTTCTCTGCAGAGTCCCAAAACAGGCGTTTTCAGCCCATTACCGGCATATGGAAGAAACAGCAGTAAGCACAGGGAAATATCTGCTTCTAAATCCAAAACGCAGCTATCTAACAGAACGGTTGTCAATGTGTGCACTCAACTTCCAGAGTTAAACCCGTGTGTGGATTCAGCAGTCTGCAGAGACTTTCTCTGCAGAGTCCCAAAACAGGCGTTTTCAGCCCATTACCGGCATATGGAAGAAACAGCAGTAAGCACAGGGAAATATCTGCTTCTAAATCCAAAACGCAGCTATCTAACAGAACGGTTATCAATGTGTGCACTCAACTTCCAGAGTTAAACCCGTGTGTGGATTCAGCAGTCTGCAGAGACTTTCTCTGCAGAGTCCCAAGACAGGCGTTTTCAGCCCATTACCGGCATATGGAAGAAACAGCAGTAAGCACAGGGAAATATCTGCTTCTAAATCCAAAACGCAGCTATCTAACAGAACGGTTGTCAATGTGTGCACTCAACTTCCAGAGTTAAACCCGTGTGTGGATTCAGCAGTCTGCAGAGACTTTCTCTGCAGAGTCCCAAGACAGGCGTTTTCAGCCCATTACCGGCATATGGAAGAAACAGCAGTAAGCACAGGGAAATATCTGCTTCTAAATCCAAAACGCAGCTATCTAACAGAACGGTTGTCAATGTGTGCACTCAACTTCCAGAGTTAAACCCGTGTGTGGATTCACCAGTCTGCAGAGACTTTCTCTGCAGAGTCCCAAAACAGGTGTTTTCAGCCCATTACCGGCATATGGAAGAAACAGCAGTAAGCACAGGGAAATATCTGCTTCTAAATCCAAAACGCAGCTATCTAACAGAACGGTTGTCAATGTGTGCACTCAACTTCCAGAGTTAAACCCGTGTGTGGATTCAGCAGTCTGCAGAGACTTTCTCTGCAGAGTCCCAAAACAGGCGTTTTCAGACCATTACCGGCATATGGAAGAAACAGCAGTAAGCACAGGGAAATATCTGCTTCTAAATCCAAAACGCAGCTATCTAACAGAACGGTTGTCAATGTGTGCACTCAACTTCCAGAGTTAAACCCGTGTGTGGCTTCAGCAGTCTGCAGAGACTTTCTCTGCAGAGTCCCAAAACAGGCGTTTTCAGCCCATTACCGGCATATGGAAGAAACAGCAGTAAGCACAGGGAAATATCTGCTTCTAAATCCAAAACGCAGCTATCTAACAGAACGGTTGTCAATGTGTGCACTCAACTTCCAGAGTTAAACCCGTGTGTGGATTCAGCAGTCTGCAGAGACTTTCTCTGCAGAGTCCCAAAACAGGCGTTTTCAGCCCATTACCGGCATATGGAAGAAACAGCAGTAAGCACAGGGAAATATCTGCTTCTAAATCCAAAACGCAGCTATCTAACAGAACGGTTGTCAATGTGTGCACTCAACTTCCAGAGTTAAACCCGTGTGTGGATTCAGCAGTCTGCAGAGACTTTCTCTGCAGAGTCCCAAGACAGGCGTTTTCAGCCCATTACCGGCATATGGAAGAAACAGCAGTAAGCACAGGGAAATATCTGCTTCTAAATCCAAAACGCAGCTATCTAACAGAACGGTTGTCAATGTGTGCACTCAACTTCCAGAGTTAAACCCGTGTGTGGATTCAGCAGTCTGCAGAGACTTTCTCTGCAGAGTCCCAAGACAGGCGTTTTCAGCCCATTACCGGCATATGGAAGAAACAGCAGTAAGCACAGGGAAATATCTGCTTCTAAATCCAAAACGCAGCTATCTAACAGAACGGTTGTCAATGTGTGCACTCAACTTCCAGAGTTAAACCCGTGTGTGGATTCAGCAGTCTGCAGAGACTTTCTCTGCAGAGTCCCAAGACAGGCGTTTTCAGCCCATTACCGGCATATGGAAGAAACAGCAGTAAGCACAGGGAAATATCTGCTTCTAAATCCAAAACGCAGCTATCTAACAGAACGGTTGTCAATGTGTGCACTCAACTTCCAGAGTTAAACCCGTGTGTGGATTCAGCAGTCTGCAGAGACTTTCTCTGCAGAGTCCCAAGACAGGCGTTTTCAGCCCATTACCGGCATATGGAAGAAACAGCAGTAAGCACAGGGAAATATCTGCTTCTAAATCCAAAACGCAGCTATCTAACAGAACGGTTGTCAATGTGTGCACTCAACTTCCAGAGTTAAACCCGTGTGTGGATTCAGCAGTCTGCAGAGACTTTCTCTGCAGAGTCCCAAAACAGGCGTTTTCAGCCCATTACCGGCATATGGAAGAAACAGCAGTAAGCACAGGGAAATATCTGCTTCTAAATCCAAAACGCAGCTATCTAACAGAACGGTTGTCAATGTGTGCACTCAACTTCCAGAGTTAAACCCGTGTGTGGATTCAGCAGTCTGCAGAGACTTTCTCTGCAGAGTCCCAAGACAGGCGTTTTCAGCCCATTACCGGCATATGGAAGAAACAGCAGTAAGCACAGGGAAATATCTGCTTCTAAATCCAAAACGCAGCTATCTAACAGAACGGTTGTCAATGTGTGCACTCAACTTCCAGAGTTAAACCCGTGTGTGGATTCAGCAGTCTGCAGAGACTTTCTCTGCAGAGTCCCAAAACAGGCGTTTTCAGCCCATTACCGGCACATGGAAGAAACAGCAGTAAGCACAGGGAAATATCTGCTTCTAAATCGAAAACGCAGCTATCTAACAGAACGGTTGTCAATGTGTGCACTCAACTTCCAGAGTTAAACCCGTGTGTGGATTCAGCAGTCTGCAGAGACTTTCTCTGCAGAGTCCCAAAACAGGCGTTTTCAGCCCATTACCGGCATATGGAAGAAACAGCAGTAAGCACAGGGAAATATCTGCTTCTAAATCCAAAACGCAGCTATCTAACAGAACGGTTGTCAATGTGTGCACTCAACTTCCAGAGTTAAACCCGTGTGTGGATTCAGCAGTCTGCAGAGACTTTCTCTGCAGAGTCCCAAAACAGGCGTTTTCAGCCCATTACCGGCATATGGAAGAAACAGAAATATCTGCTTCTAAATCCAAAACGCAGCTATCTAACAGAACGGTTGTCAATGTGTGCACTCAACTTCCAGAGTTAAACCCGTGTGTGGATTCAGCAGTCTGCAGAGACTTTCTCTGCAGAGTCCCAAAACAGGCGTTTTCAGCCCATTACCGGCATATGGAAGAAACAGCAGTAAGCACAGGGAAATATCTGCTTCTAAATCCAAAACGCAGCTATCTAACAGAACGGTTTTCAATGTGTGCACTCAACTTCCAGAGTTAAACCCGTGTGTGGATTCAGCAGTCCTGCAGAGACTTTCTCTGCAGAGTCCCAAGACAGGCGTTTTCAGCCCATTACCGGCATATGGAAGAAACAGCAGTAAGCACAGGGAAATATCTGCTTCTAAATCCAAAACGCAGCTATCTAACAGAACGGTTGTCAATGTGTGCACTCAACTTCCAGAGTTAAAACCGCGTGTGTGGATTCAGCAGTCTGCAGAGACTTTCTCTGCAGAGTCCCAAGACAGGCGTTTTCAGCCCATTACCGGCATATGGAAGAAACAGCAGTAAGCACAGGGAAATATCTGCTTCTAAATCCAAAACGCAGCTATCTAACAGAACGGTTGTCAATGTGTGCACTCAACTTCCAGAGTTAAACCCGTGTGTGGATTCAGCAGTCCTGCAGAGACTTTCTCTGCAGAGTCCCCAAAACAGGCGTTTTCAGCCCATTACCGGCATATGGAAGAAACAGCAGTAAGCACAGGGAAATATCTGCTTCTAAATCCAAAACGCAGCTATCTAACAGAACGGTTGTCAATGTGTGCACTCAACTTCCAGAGTTAAACCCGTGTGTGGATTCAGCAAGTCTGCAGAGACTTTCTCTGCAGAGTCCCAAGACAGGCGTTTTCAGCCCATTACCGGCATATGGAAGAAACAGCAGTAAGCACAGGGAAATATCTGCTTCTAAATCCAAAACGCAGCTATCTAACAGAACGGTTGTCAATGTGTGCACTCAACTTCCAGAGTTAAACCCGTGTGTGGATTCAGCAGTCTGCAGAGACTTTCTCTGCAGAGTCCCAAGACAGGCGTTTTCAGCCCATTACCGGCATATGGAAGAAACAGCAGTAAGCACAGGGAAATATCTGCTTCTAAATCCAAAACGCAGCTATCTAACAGAACGGTTGTCAATGTGTGCACTCAACTTCCAGAGTTAAACCCGTGTGTGGATTCAGCAGTCTGCAGAGACTTTCTCTGCAGAGTCCCCAAAACAGGCGTTTTCAGCCCATTACCGGCATATGGAAGAAACAGCAGTAAGCACAGGGAAATATCTGCTTCTAAATCCAAAACGCAGCTATCTAACAGAACGGTTGTCATGTGTGCACTCAACTTCCAGAGTTAAACCCGTGTGTGGATTCAGCAGTCTGCAGAGACTTTCTCTGCAGAGTCCCAAAACAGGCGTTTTCAGCCCATTACCGGCATATGGAAGAAACAGCAGTAAGCACAGGGGAAATATCTGCTTCTAAATCCAAAACGCAGCTATCTAACAGAACGGTTGTCAATGTGTGCACTCAACTTCCAGAGTTAAACCCGTGTGTGGATTCAGCAGTCTGCAGAGACTTTCTCTGCAGAGTCCCAAGACAGGCGTTTTCAGCCCATTACCGGCATATGGAAGAAACAGCAGTAAGCACAGGGAAATATCTGCTTCTAAATCCAAAACGCAGCTATCTAACAGAACGGTTGTCAATGTGTGCACTCAACTTCCAGAGTTAAACCCGTGTGTGGATTCAGCAGTCCTGCAGAGACTTTCTCCTGCAGAGTCCCAAGACAGGCGTTTTCAGCCCATTACCGGCATATGGAAGAAACAGCAGTAAGCACAGGGAAATATCTGGCTTCTAAATCCAAAACGCAGCTATCTAACAGAACGGTTGTCAATGTGTGCACTCAACTTCCAGAGTTAAACCCGTGTGTGGATTTCAGCAGTCTGCAGAGACTTTCTCTGCAGAGTCCCAAAACAGGCGTTTTCAGCCCATTACCGGCATATGGAAGAAACAGCAGTAAGCACAGGGAAATATCTGCTTCTAAATCCAAAACGCACCTATCTAACAGAACGGTTTGTCAATGTGTGCACTCAACTTCCAGAGTTAAACCCGTGTGTGGATTCAGCAGTCTGCAGAGACTTTCTCTGCAGAGTCCCAAAACAGGCGTTTTCAGCCCATTACCGGCATATGGAAGAAAACAGCAGTAAGCACAGGGAAATATCTGCTTCTAAATCCAAAACGGCTATCTAACAGAACGGTTGTCAATGTGTGCACCTCAACTTCCAGAGTTAAACCCGTGTGTGGATTCAGCAGGTCCTGCAGAGACTTTCTCTGCAGAGTCCCAAAACAGGCGTTTTCAGCCCATTACCGGCATATGGAAGAAACAGCAGTGAGCACAGGGAAATATCTGCTTCTAAATCCAAAACGCAGCTATCTAACAGAACGGTTGTCAATGTGTGCACTCAACTTCCAGAGTTAAACCCGTGTGTGGATTCAGCAGTCTGCAAACACTTTCTCTGCAGAGTCCCAAAACAGGCGTTTTCAGCCCATTACCGGCATATGGAAGAAACAGCAGTAAGCACAGGGAAATATCTGCTTCTAAATCCAAAACGCAGCTATCTAACAGAACGGTTGTCAATGTGTGCACTCAACTTCCAGAGTTAAACCCGTGTGTGGATTCAGCAGTCTGCAGAGACTTTCTCTGCAGAGTCCCAAGACAGGCGTTTTCAGCCCATTACCGGCATATGGAAGAAACAGCAGTAAGCACAGGGAAATATCTGCTTCTAAATCCAAAACGCAGCTATCTAACAGAACGGTTGTCAATGTGTGCACTCAACTTCCAGAGTTAAACCCGTGTGTGGATTCAGCAGTCTGCAGAGACTTTCTCTGCAGAGTCCCAAGACAGGCGTTTTCAGCCCATTACCGGCATATGGAAGAAACAGCAGTAAGCACAGGGAAATATCTGCTTCTAAATCCAAAACGCAGCTATCTAACAGAACGGTTGTCAATGTGTGCACTCAACTTCCAGAGTTAAACCCGTGTGTGGATTCAGCAGTCTGCAGAGACTTTCTCTGCAGAGTCCCAAGACAGGCGTTTTCAGCCCATTACCGGCATATGGAAGAAACAGCAGTAAGCACAGGGAAATATCTGCTTCTAAATCCAAAACGCAGCTATCTAACAGAACGGTTGTCAATGTGTGCACTCAACTTCCAGAGTTAAACCCGTGTGTGGATTCAGCAGTCTGCAGAGACTTTCTCTGCAGAGTCCCAAAACAGGCGTTTTCAGCCCATTACCGGCATATGGAAGAAACAGCAGTAAGCACAGGGAAATATCTGCTTCTAAATCCAAAACGCAGCTATCTAACAGAACGGTTGTCAATGTGTGCACTCAACTTCCAGAGTTAAACCCGTGTGTGGATTCAGCAGTCTGCAGAGACTTTCTCTGCAGAGTCCCAAGACAGGCGTTTTCAGCCCATTACCGGCATATGGAAGAAACAGCAGTAAGCACAGGGAAATATCTGCTTCTAAATCCAAAACGCAGCTATCTAACAGAACGGTTGTCAATGTGTGCACTCAACTTCCAGAGTTAAACCCGTGTGTGGATTCAGCAGTCTGCAGAGACTTTCTCTGCAGAGTCCCAAAACAGGCGTTTTCAGCCCATTACCGGCACATGGAAGAAACAGCAGTAAGCACAGGGAAATATCTGCTTCTAAATCGAAAACGCAGCTATCTAACAGAACGGTTGTCAATGTGTGCACTCAACTTCCAGAGTTAAACCCGTGTGTGGATTCAGCAGTCTGCAGAGACTTTCTCTGCAGAGTCCCAAAACAGGCGTTTTCAGCCCATTACCGGCATATGGAAGAAACAGCAGTAAGCACAGGGAAATATCTGCTTCTAAATCCAAAACAAAATCCAAAACGAGAACGGTTGTCAATGTGTGCACTCAACTTCCAGAGTTAAACCCGTGTGTGGATTCAGCAGTCTGCAGAGACTTTCTCTGCAGAGTCCCAAAACAGGCGTTTTCAGCCCATTACCGGCATATGGAAGAAACAGCAGTAAGCACAGGGAAATATCTGCTTCTAAATCCAAAACGCAGCTATCTAACAGAACGGTTGTCAATGTGTGCACTCAACTTCCAGAGTTAAACCCGTGTGTGGATTCAGCAGTCTGCAGAGACTTTCTCTGCAGAGTCCCAAAACAGGCGTTTTCAGCCCATTACCGGCATATGGAAGAAACAGCAGTAAGCACAGGGAAATATCTGCTTCTAAATCCAAAACGCAGCTATCTAACAGAACGGTTTTCAATGTGTGCACTCAACTTCCAGAGTTAAACCCGTGTGTGGATTCAGCAGTCTGCAGAGACTTTCTCTGCAGAGTCCCAAGACAGGCGTTTTCAGCCCATTACCGGCATATGGAAGAAACAGCAGTAAGCACAGGGAAATATCTGCTTCTAAATCCAAAACGCAGCTATCTAACAGAACGGTTGTCAATGTGTGCACTCAACTTCCAGAGTTAAACCCGTGTGTGGATTCAGCAGTCTGCAGAGACTTTCTCTGCAGAGTCCCAAGACAGGCGTTTTCAGCCCATTACCGGCATATGGAAGAAACAGCAGTAAGCACAGGGAAATATCTGCTTCTAAATCCAAAACGCAGCTATCTAACAGAACGGTTGTCAATGTGTGCACTCAACTTCCAGAGTTAAACCCGTGTGTGGATTCAGCAGTCTGCAGAGACTTTCTCTGCAGAGTCCCAAAACAGGCGTTTTCAGCCCATTACCGGCATATGGAAGAAACAGCAGTAAGCACAGGGAAATATCTGCTTCTAAATCCAAAACGCAGCTATCTAACAGAACGGTTGTCAATGTGTGCACTCAACTTCCAGAGTTAAACCCGTGTGTGGATTCAGCAGTCTGCAGAGACTTTCTCTGCAGAGTCCCAAGACAGGCGTTTTCAGCCCATTACCGGCATATGGAAGAAACAGCAGTAAGCACAGGGAAATATCTGCTTCTAAATCCAAAACGCAGCTATCTAACAGAACGGTTGTCAATGTGTGCACTCAACTTCCAGAGTTAAACCCGTGTGTGGATTCAGCAGTCTGCAGAGACTTTCTCTGCAGAGTCCCAAGACAGGCGTTTTCAGCCCATTACCGGCATATGGAAGAAACAGCAGTAAGCACAGGGAAATATCTGCTTCTAAATCCAAAACGCAGCTATCTAACAGAACGGTTGTCAATGTGTGCACTCAACTTCCAGAGTTAAACCCGTGTGTGGATTCAGCAGTCTGCAGAGACTTTCTCTGCAGAGTCCCAAAACAGGCGTTTTCAGCCCATTACCGGCATATGGAAGAAACAGCAGTAAGCACAGGGAAATATCTGCTTCTAAATCCAAAACGCAGCTATCTAACAGAACGGTTGTCAATGTGTGCACTCAACTTCCAGAGTTAAACCCGTGTGTGGATTCAGCAGTCTGCAGAGACTTTCTCTGCAGAGTCCCAAAACAGGCGTTTTCAGCCCATTACCGGCATATGGAAGAAACAGCAGTAAGCACAGGGAAATATCTGCTTCTAAATCCAAAACGCAGCTATCTAACAGAACGGTTGTCAATGTGTGCACTCAACTTCCAGAGTTAAACCCGTGTGTGGATTCAGCAGTCTGCAGAGACTTTCTCTGCAGAGTCCCAAGACAGGCGTTTTCAGCCCATTACCGGCATATGGAAGAAACAGCAGTAAGCACAGGGAAATATCTGCTTCTAAATCCAAAACGCAGCTATCTAACAGAACGGTTGTCAATGTGTGCACTCAACTTCCAGAGTTAAACCCGTGTGTGGATTCAGCAGTCTGCAGAGACTTTCTCTGCAGAGTCCCAAGACAGGCGTTTTCAGCCCATTACCGGCATATGGAAGAAACAGCAGTAAGCACAGGGAAATATCTGCTTCTAAATCCAAAACGCAGCTATCTAACAGAACGGTTGTCAATGTGTGCACTCAACTTCCAGAGTTAAACCCGTGTGTGGATTCAGCAGTCTGCAGAGACTTTCTCTGCAGAGTCCCAAGACAGGCGTTTTCAGCCCATTACCGGCATATGGAAGAAACAGCAGTAAGCACAGGGAAATATCTGCTTCTAAATCCAAAACGCACCTATCTAACAGAACGGTTGTCAATGTGTGCACTCAACTTCCAGAGTTAAACCCGTGTGTGGATTCAGCAGTCTGCAGAGACTTTCTCTGCAGAGTCCCAAAACAGGCGTTTTCAGCCCATTACCGGCATATGGAAGAAACAGCAGTAAGCACAGGGAAATATCTGCTTCTAAATCCAAAACGCAGCTATCTAACAGAACGGTTGTCAATGTGTGCACTCAACTTCCAGAGTTAAACCCGTGTGTGGATTCAGCAGTCTGCAGAGACTTTCTCTGCAGAGTCCCAAAACAGGCGTTTTCAGCCCATTACCGGCATCTGGAAGAAACAGCAGTGAGCACAGGGAAATATCTGCTTCTAAATCCAAAACGCAGCTATCTAACAGAACGGTTGTCAATGTGTGCACTCAACTTCCAGAGTTAAACCCGTGTGTGGATTCAGCAGTCTGCAAACACTTTCTCTGCAGAGTCCCAAAACAGGCGTTTTCAGCCCATTACCGGCATATGGAAGAAACAGCAGTAAGCACAGGGAAATATCTGCTTCTAAATCCAAAACGCAGCTATCTAACAGAACGGTTGTCAATGTGTGCACTCAACTTCCAGAGTTAAACCCGTGTGTGGATTCAGCAGTCTGCAGAGACTTTCTCTGCAGAGTCCCAAAACAGGCGTTTTCAGCCCATTACCGGCATATGGAAGAAACAGCAGTAAGCACAGGGAAATATCTGCTTCTAAATCCAAAACGCAGCTATCTAACAGAACGGTTGTCAATGTGTGCACTCAACTTCCAGAGTTAAACCCGTGTGTGGATTCAGCAGTCTGCAGAGACTTTCTCTGCAGAGTCCCAAAACAGGCGTTTTCAGCCCATTACCGGCATATGGAAGAAACAGCAGTAAGCACAGGGAAATATCTGCTTCTAAATCCAAAACGCAGCTATCTAACAGAACGGTTGTCAATGTGTGCACTCAACTTCCAGAGTTAAACCCGTGTGTGGATTCAGCAGTCTGCAGAGACTTTCTCTGCAGAGTCCCAAAACAGGCGTTTTCAGCCCATTACCGGCATATGGAAGAAACAGCAGTAAGCACAGGGAAATATCTGCTTCTAAATCCAAAACGCAGCTATCTAACAGAACGGTTGTCAATGTGTGCACTCAACTTCCAGAGTTAAACCCGTGTGTGGATTCAGCAGTCTGCAGAGACTTTCTCTGCAGAGTCCCAAAACAGGCGTTTTCAGCCCATTACCGGCATATGGAAGAAACAGCAGTAAGCACAGGGAAATATCTGCTTCTAAATCCAAAACGCAGCTATCTAACAGAACGGTTGTCAATGTGTGCACTCAACTTCCAGAGTTAAACCCGTGTGTGGTTTCAGCAGTCTGCAGAGACTTTCTCTGCAGAGTCCCAAAACAGGCGTTTTCAGCCCATTACCGGCATATGGAAGAAACAGCAGTAAGCACAGGGAAATATCTGCTTCTAAATCCAAAACGCAGCTATCTAACAGAACGGTTGTCAATGTGTGCACTCAACTTCCAGAGTTAAACCCGTGTGTGGATTCAGCAGTCTGCAGAGACTTTCTCTGCAGAGTCCCAAGACAGGCGTTTTCAGCCCATTACCGGCATACGGAAGAAACAGCAGTAAGCACAGGGAAATATCTGCTTCTAAATCCAAAACGCAGCTATCTAACAGAACGGTTGTCAATGTGTGCACTCAACTTCCAGAGTTAAACCCGTGTGTGGATTCAGCAGTCTGCAGAGACTTTCTCTGCAGAGTCCCAAGACAGGCGTTTTCAGCCCATTACCGGCATATGGAAGAAACAGCAGTAAGCACAGGGAAATATCTGCTTCTAAATCCAAAACGCAGCTATCTAACAGAACGGTTGTCAATGTGTGCACTCAACTTCCAGAGTTAAACCCGTGTGTGGATTCAGCAGTCTGCAGAGACTTTCTCTGCAGAGTCCCAAAACAGGCGTTTTCAGCCCATTACCGGCATATGGAAGAAACAGCAGTAAGCACAGGGAAATATCTGCTTCTAAATCCAAAACGCAGCTATCTAACAGAACGGTTGTCAATGTGTGCACTCAACTTCCAGAGTTAAACCCGTGTGTGGATTCAGCAGTCTGCAGAGACTTTCTCTGCAGAGTCCCAAAACAGGCGTTTTCAGCCCATTACCGGCATATGGAAGAAACAGCAGTAAGCACAGGGAAATATCTGCTTCTAAATCCAAAACGCAGCTATCTAACAGAACGGTTTTCAATGTGTGCACTCAACTTCCAGAGTTAAACCCGTGTGTGGATTCAGCAGTCTGCAGAGACTTTCTCTGCAGAGTCCCAAGACAGGCGTTTTCAGCCCATTACCGGCATATGGAAGAAACAGCAGTAAGCACAGGGAAATATCTGCTTCTAAATCCAAAACGCAGCTATCTAACAGAACGGTTGTCAATGTGTGCACTCAACTTCCAGAGTTAAACCCGTGTGTGGATTCAGCAGTCTGCAGAGACTTTCTCTGCAGAGTCCCAAGACAGGCGTTTTCAGCCCATTACCGGCATATGGAAGAAACAGCAGTAAGCACAGGGAAATATCTGCTTCTAAATCCAAAACGCAGCTATCTAACAGAACGGTTGTCAATGTGTGCACTCAACTTCCAGAGTTAAACCCGTGTGTGGATTCAGCAGTCTGCAGAGACTTTCTCTGCAGAGTCCCAAAACAGGCGTTTTCAGCCCATTACCGGCATATGGAAGAAACAGCAGTAAGCACAGGGAAATATCTGCTTCTAAATCCAAAACGCAGCTATCTAACAGAACGGTTGTCAATGTGTGCACTCAACTTCCAGAGTTAAACCCGTGTGTGGATTCAGCAGTCTGCAGAGACTTTCTCTGCAGAGTCCCAAGACAGGCGTTTTCAGCCCATTACCGGCATATGGAAGAAACAGCAGTAAGCACAGGGAAATATCTGCTTCTAAATCCAAAACGCAGCTATCTAACAGAACGGTTGTCAATGTGTGCACTCAACTTCCAGAGTTAAACCCGTGTGTGGATTCAGCAGTCTGCAGAGACTTTCTCTGCAGAGTCCCAAGACAGGCGTTTTCAGCCCATTACCGGCATATGGAAGAAACAGCAGTAAGCACAGGGAAATATCTGCTTCTAAATCCAAAACGCAGCTATCTAACAGAACGGTTGTCAATGTGTGCACTCAACTTCCAGAGTTAAACACGTGTGTGGATTCAGCAGTCTGCAGAGACTTTCTCTGCAGAGTCCCAAAACAGGCGTTTTCAGCCCATTACCGGCATATGGAAGAAACAGCAGTAAGCACAGGGAAATATCTGCTTCTAAATCCAAAACGCAGCTATCTAACAGAACGGTTGTCAATGTGTGCACTCAACTTCCAGAGTTAAACCCGTGTGTGGATTCAGCAGTCTGCAGAGACTTTCTCTGCAGAGTCCCAAAACAGGCGTTTTCAGCCCATTACCGGCATATGGAAGAAACAGCAGTAAGCACAGGGAAATATCTGCTTCTAAATCCAAAACGCAGCTATCTAACAGAACGGTTGTCAATGTGTGCACTCAACTTCCAGAGTTAAACCCGTGTGTGGATTCAGCAGTCTGCAGAGACTTTCTCTGCAGAGTCCCAAGACAGGCGTTTTCAGCCCATTACCGGCATATGGAAGAAACAGCAGTAAGCACAGGGAAATATCTGCTTCTAAATCCAAAACGCAGCTATCTAACAGAACGGTTGTCAATGTGTGCACTCAACTTCCAGAGTTAAACCCGTGTGTGGATTCAGCAGTCTGCAGAGACTTTCTCTGCAGAGTCCCAAGACAGGCGTTTTCAGCCCATTACCGGCATATGGAAGAAACAGCAGTAAGCACAGGGAAATATCTGCTTCTAAATCCAAAACGCAGCTATCTAACAGAACGGTTGTCAATGTGTGCACTCAACTTCCAGAGTTAAACCCGTGTGTGGATTCAGCAGTCTGCAGAGACTTTCTCTGCAGAGTCCCAAGACAGGCGTTTTCAGCCCATTACCGGCATATGGAAGAAACAGCAGTAAGCACAGGGAAATATCTGCTTCTAAATCCAAAACGCACCTATCTAACAGAACGGTTGTCAATGTGTGCACTCAACTTCCAGAGTTAAACCCGTGTGTGGATTCAGCAGTCTGCAGAGACTTTCTCTGCAGAGTCCCAAAACAGGCGTTTTCAGCCCATTACCGGCATATGGAAGAAACAGCAGTAAGCACAGGGAAATATCTGCTTCTAAATCCAAAACGCAGCTATCTAACAGAACGGTTGTCAATGTGTGCACTCAACTTCCAGAGTTAAACCCGTGTGTGGATTCAGCAGTCTGCAGAGACTTTCTCTGCAGAGTCCCAAAACAGGCGTTTTCAGCCCATTACCGGCATCTGGAAGAAACAGCAGTGAGCACAGGGAAATATCTGCTTCTAAATCCAAAACGCAGCTATCTAACAGAACGGTTGTCAATGTGTGCACTCAACTTCCAGAGTTAAACCCGTGTGTGGATTCAGCAGTCTGCAAACACTTTCTCTGCAGAGTCCCAAAACAGGCGTTTTCAGCCCATTACCGGCATATGGAAGAAACAGCAGTAAGCACAGGGAAATATCTGCTTCTAAATCCAAAACGCAGCTATCTAACAGAACGGTTGTCAATGTGTGCACTCAACTTCCAGAGTTAAACCCGTGTGTGGATTCAGCAGTCTGCAGAGACTTTCTCTGCAGAGTCCCAAAACAGGCGTTTTCAGCCCATTACCGGCATATGGAAGAAACAGCAGTAAGCACAGGGAAATATCTGCTTCTAAATCCAAAACGCAGCTATCTAACAGAACGGTTGTCAATGTGTGCACTCAACTTCCAGAGTTAAACCCGTGTGTGGATTCAGCAGTCTGCAGAGACTTTCTCTGCAGAGTCCCAAAACAGGCGTTTTCAGCCCATTACCGGCATATGGAAGAAACAGCAGTAAGCACAGGGAAATATCTGCTTCTAAATCCAAAACGCAGCTATCTAACAGAACGGTTGTCAATGTGTGCACTCAACTTCCAGAGTTAAACCCGTGTGTGGATTCAGCAGTCTGCAGAGACTTTCTCTGCAGAGTCCCAAAACAGGCGTTTTCAGCCCATTACCGGCATATGGAAGAAACAGCAGTAAGCACAGGGAAATATCTGCTTCTAAATCCAAAACGCAGCTATCTAACAGAACGGTTGTCAATGTGTGCACTCAACTTCCAGAGTTAAACCCGTGTGTGGATTCAGCAGTCTGCAGAGACTTTCTCTGCAGAGTCCCAAAACAGGCGTTTTCAGCCCATTACCGGCATATGGAAGAAACAGCAGTAAGCACAGGGAAATATCTGCTTCTAAATCCAAAACGCAGCTATCTAACAGAACGGTTGTCAATGTGTGCACTCAACTTCCAGAGTTAAACCCGTGTGTGGTTTCAGCAGTCTGCAGAGACTTTCTCTGCAGAGTCCCAAAACAGGCGTTTTCAGCCCATTACCGGCATATGGAAGAAACAGCAGTAAGCACAGGGAAATATCTGCTTCTAAATCCAAAACGCAGCTATCTAACAGAACGGTTGTCAATGTGTGCACTCAACTTCCAGAGTTAAACCCGTGTGTGGATTCAGCAGTCTGCAGAGACTTTCTCTGCAGAGTCCCAAGACAGGCGTTTTCAGCCCATTACCGGCATACGGAAGAAACAGCAGTAAGCACAGGGAAATATCTGCTTCTAAATCCAAAACGCAGCTATCTAACAGAACGGTTGTCAATGTGTGCACTCAACTTCCAGAGTTAAACCCGTGTGTGGATTCAGCAGTCTGCAGAGACTTTCTCTGCAGAGTCCCAAGACAGGCGTTTTCAGCCCATTACCGGCATATGGAAGAAACAGCAGTAAGCACAGGGAAATATCTGCTTCTAAATCCAAAACGCAGCTATCTAACAGAACGGTTGTCAATGTGTGCACTCAACTTCCAGAGTTAAACCCGTGTGTGGATTCAGCAGTCTGCAGAGACTTTCTCTGCAGAGTCCCAAAACAGGCGTTTTCAGCCCATTACCGGCATATGGAAGAAACAGCAGTAAGCACAGGGAAATATCTGCTTCTAAATCCAAAACGCAGCTATCTAACAGAACGGTTGTCAATGTGTGCACTCAACTTCCAGAGTTAAACCCGTGTGTGGATTCAGCAGTCTGCAGAGACTTTCTCTGCAGAGTCCCAAAACAGGCGTTTTCAGCCCATTACCGGCATATGGAAGAAACAGCAGTAAGCACAGGGAAATATCTGCTTCTAAATCCAAAACGCAGCTATCTAACAGAACGGTTGTCAATGTGTGCACTCAACTTCCAGAGTTAAACCCGTGTGTGGATTCAGCAGTCTGCAGAGACTTTCTCTGCAGAGTCCCAAAACAGGCGTTTTCAGCCCATTACCGGCATATGGAAGAAACAGCAGTAAGCACAGGGAAATATCTGCTTCTAAATCCAAAACGCAGCTATCTAACAGAACGGTTGTCAATGTGTGCACTCAACTTCCAGAGTTAAACCCGTGTGTGGATTCAGCAGTCTGCAGAGACTTTCTCTGCAGAGTCCCAAGACAGGCGTTTTCAGCCCATTACCGGCATATGGAAGAAACAGCAGTAAGCACAGGGAAATATCTGCTTCTAAATCCAAAACGCAGCTATCTAACAGAACGGTTGTCAATGTGTGCACTCAACTTCCAGAGTTAAACCCGTGTGTGGATTCAGCAGTCTGCAGAGACTTTCTCTGCAGAGTCCCAAAACAGGCGTTTTCAGCCCATTACCGGCATATGGAAGAAACAGCAGTAAGCACAGGGAAATATCTGCTTCTAAATCCAAAACGCAGCTATCTAACAGAACGGTTGTCAATGTGTGCACTCAACTTCCAGAGTTAAACCCGTGTGTGGATTCAGCAGTCTGCAGAGACTTTCTCTGCAGAGTCCCAAAACAGGCGTTTTCAGCCCATTACCGGCACATGGAAGAAACAGCAGTAAGCACAGGGAAATATCTGCTTCTAAATCCAAAACGCAGCTATCTAACAGAACGGTTGTCAATGTGTGCACTCAACTTCCAGAGTTAAACCCGTGTGTGGATTCAGCAGTCTGCAGAGACTTTCTCTGCAGAGTCCCAAAACAGGCGTTTTCAGCCCATTACCGGCATATGGAAGAAACAGCAGTAAGCACAGGGAAATATCTGCTTCTAAATCCAAAACGCAGCTATCTAACAGAACGGTTGTCAATGTGTGCACTCAACTTCCAGAGTTAAACCCGTGTGTGGATTCAGCAGTCTGCAGAGACTTTCTCTGCAGAGTCCCAAAACAGGCGTTTTCAGCCCATTACCGGCATATGGAAGAAACAGCAGTAAGCACAGGGAAATATCTGCTTCTAAATCCAAAACGCAGCTATCTAACAGAACGGTTGTCAATGTGTGCACTCAACTTCCAGAGTTAAACCCGTGTGTGGATTCAGCAGTCTGCAGAGACTTTCTCTGCAGAGTCCCAAAACAGGCGTTTTCAGCCCATTACCGGCATATGGAAGAAACAGCAGTAAGCACAGGGAAATATCTGCTTCTAAATCCAAAACGCAGCTATCTAACAGAACGGTTGTCAATGTGTGCACTCAACTTCCAGAGTTAAACCCGTGTGTGGATTCAGCAGTCTGCAGAGACTTTCTCTGCAGAGTCCCAAAACAGGCGTTTTCAGCCCATTACCGGCATATGGAAGAAACAGCAGTAAGCACAGGGAAATATCTGCTTCTAAATCCAAAACGCAGCTATGTAACAGAACGGTTGTCAATGTGTGCACTCAACTTCCAGAGTTTAACCCGTGTGTGGATTCAGCAGTCTGCAGAGACTTTCTCTGCAGAGTCCCAAAACAGGCGTTTTCAGCCCATTACCGGCATATGGAAGAAACAGCAGTAAGCACAGGGAAATATCTGCTTCTAAATCCAAAACGCAGCTATCTAAGAGAACGGTTGTCAATGTGTGCACTCAACTTCCAGAGTTAAACCGGTGTGTGGATTCAGCAGTCTGCAGAGACTTTCTCTGCAGAGTCCCAAAACAGGCGTTTTCAGCCCTTTACCGGCATATGGAAGAAACAGCAGTAAGCACAGGGAAATATCTGCTTCTAAATCCAAAACGCAGCTATCTAACAGAACGGTTGTCAATGTGTGCACTCAACTTCCAGAGTTAAACCCGTGTGTGGATTCAGCAGTCTGCAGAGACTTTCTCTGCAGAGTCCCAAAACAGGCGTTTTCAGCCCATTACCGGCATATGGAAGAAACAGCAGTAAGCACAGGGAAATATCTGCTTCTAAATCCAAAACGCAGCTATCTAACAGAACGGTTGTCAATGTGTGCACTCAACTTCCAGAGTTAAACCCGTGTGTGGATTCAGCAGTCTGCAGAGACTTTCTCTGCAGAGTCCCAAAACAGGCGTTTTCAGCCCATTACCGGCATATGGAAGAAACAGCAGTAAGCACAGGGAAATATCTGCTTCTAAATCCAAAACGCAGCTATCTAACAGAACGGTTGTCAATGTGTGCACTCAACTTCCAGAGTTAAACCCGTGTGTGGCTTCAGCAGTCTGCAGAGACTTTCTCTGCAGAGTCCCAAAACAGGCGTTTTCAGCCCATTACCGGCATATGGAAGAAACAGCAGTAAGCACAGGGAAATATCTGCTTCTAAATCCAAAACGCAGCTATCTAACAGAACGGTTGTCAATGTGTGCACTCAACTTCCAGAGTTAAACCCGTGTGTGGATTCAGCTGTCTGCAGAGACTTTCTCTGCAGAGTCCCAAAACAGGCGTTTTCAGCCCATTACCGGCATATGGAAGAAACAGCAGTAAGCACAGGGAAATATCTGCTTCTAAATCCAAAACGCAGCTATCTAACAGAACGGTTGTCAATGTGTGCACTCAACTTCCAGAGTTAAACCCGTGTGTGGATTCAGCAGTCTGCAGAGACTTTCTCTGCAGAGTCCCAAGACAGGCGTTTTCAGCCCATTACCGGCATATGGAAGAAACAGCAGTAAGCACAGGGAAATATCTGCTTCTAAATCCAAAACGCAGCTATCTAACAGAACGGTTGTCAATGTGTGCACTCAACTTCCAGAGTTAAACCCGTGTGTGGATTCAGCAGTCTGCAGAGACTTTCTCTGCAGAGTCCCAAAACAGGCGTTTTCAGCCCATTACCGGCATATGGAAGAAACAGCAGTAAGCACAGGGAAATATCTGCTTCTAAATCCAAAACGCAGCTATCTAACAGAACGGTTGTCAATGTGTGCACTCAACTTCCAGAGTTAAACCCGTGTGTGGATTCAGCAGTCTGCAGAGACTTTCTCTGCAGAGTCCCAAAACAGGCGTTTTCAGCCCATTACCGGCATATGGAAGAAACAGCAGTAAGCACAGGGAAATATCTGCTTCTAAATCCAAAACGCAGCTATCTAACAGAACGGTTGTCAATGTGTGCACTCAACTTCCAGAGTTAAACCCGTGTGTGGATTCAGCAGTCTGCAGAGACTTTCTCTGCAGAGTCCCAAAACAGGCGTTTTCAGCCCATTACCGGCATATGGAAGAAACAGCAGTAAGCACAGGGAAATATCTGCTTCTAAATCCAAAACGCAGCTATCTAACAGAACGGTTGTCAATGTGTGCACTCAACTTCCAGAGTTAAACCCGTGTGTGGATTCAGCAGTCTGCAGAGACTTTCTCTGCAGAGTCCCAAAACAGGCGTTTTCAGCCCATTACCGGCATATGGAAGAAACAGCAGTAAGCACAGGGAAATATCTGCTTCTAAATCCAAAACGCAGCTATCTAACAGAACGGTTGTCAATGTGTGCACTCAACTTCCAGAGTTAAACCCGTGTGTGGATTCAGCAGTCTGCAGAGACTTTCTCTGCAGAGTCCCAAAACAGGCATTTTCAGCCCATTACCGGCATATGGAAGAAACAGCAGTAAGCACAGGGAAATATCTGCTTCTAAATCCAAAACGCAGCTATCTAACAGAACGGTTGTCAATGTGTGCACTCAACTTCCAGAGTTAAACCCGTGTGTGGATTCAGCAGTCTGCAGAGACTTTCTCTGCAGAGTCCCAAAACAGGCGTTTTCAGCCCATTACCGGCATATGGAAGAAACAGCAGTAAGCACAGGGAAATATCTGCTTCTAAATCCAAAACGCAGCTATCTAACAGAACGGTTGTCAATGTGTGCACTCAACTTCCAGAGTTAAACCCGTGTGTGGATTCAGCAGTCTGCAGAGACTTTCTCTGCAGAGTCCCAAAACAGGCGTTTTCAGCCCATTACCGGCATATGGAAGAAACAGCAGTAAGCACAGGGAAATATCTGCTTCTAAATCCAAAACGCAGCTATCTAACAGAACGGTTGTCAATGTGTGCACTCAACTTCCAGAGTTAAACCCGTGTGTGGATTCAGCAGTCTGCAGAGACTTTCTCTGCAGAGTCCCAAGACAGGCGTTTTCAGCCCATTACCGGCATATGGAAGAAACAGCAGTAAGCACAGGGAAATATCTGCTTCTAAATCCAAAACGCAGCTATCTAACAGAACGGTTGTCAATGTGTGCACTCAACTTCCAGAGTTAAACCCGTGTGTGGATTCAGCAGTCTGCAGAGACTTTCTCTGCAGAGTCCCAAAACAGGCGTTTTCAGCCCATTACCGGCATATGGAAGAAACAGCAGTAAGCACAGGGAAATATCTGCTTCTAAATCCAAAACGCAGCTATCTAACAGAACGGTTGTCAATGTGTGCACTCAACTTCCAGAGTTAAACCCGTGTGTGGATTCAGCAGTCTGCAGAGACTTTCTCTGCAGAGTCCCAAAACAGGCGTTTTCAGCCCATTACCGGCATATGGAAGAAACAGCAGTAAGCACAGGGAAATATCTGCTTCTAAATCCAAAACGCAGCTATCTAACAGAACGGTTGTCAATGTGTGCACTCAACTTCCAGAGTTAAACCCGTGTGTGGATTCAGCAGTCTGCAGAGACTTTCTCTGCAGAGTCCCAAAACAGGCGTTTTCAGCCCATTACCGGCATATGGAAGAAACAGCAGTAAGCACAGGGAAATATCTGCTTCTAAATCCAAAACGCAGCTATGTAACAGAACGGTTGTCAATGTGTGCACTCAACTTCCAGAGTTTAACCCGTGTGTGGATTCAGCAGTCTGCAGAGACTTTCTCTGCAGAGTCCCAAAACAGGCATTTTCAGCCCATTACCGGCATATGGAAGAAACAGCAGTAAGCACAGGGAAATATCTGCTTCTAAATCCAAAACGCAGCTATCTAACAGAACGGTTGTCAATGTGTGCACTCAACTTCCAGAGTTAAACCGGTGTGTGGATTCAGCAGTCTGCAGAGACTTTCTCTGCAGAGTCCCAAAACAGGCGTTTTCAGCCCTTTACCGGCATATGGAAGAAACAGCAGTAAGCACAGGGAAATATCTGCTTCTAAATCCAAAACGCAGCTATCTAACAGAACGGTTGTCAATGTGTGCACTCAACTTCCAGAGTTAAACCCGTGTGTGGATTCAGCAGTCTGCAGAGACTTTCTCTGCAGAGTCCCAAAACAGGCGTTTTCAGCCCATTACCGGCATATGGAAGAAACAGCAGTAAGCACAGGGAAATATCTGCTTCTAAATCCAAAACGCAGCTATCTAACAGAACGGTTGTCAATGTGTGCACTCAACTTCCAGAGTTAAACCCGTGTGTGGATTCAGCAGTCTGCAGAGACTTTCTCTGCAGAGTCCCAAAACAGGCGTTTTCAGCCCATTACCGGCATATGGAAGAAACAGCAGTAAGCACAGGGAAATATCTGCTTCTAAATCCAAAACGCAGCTATCTAACAGAACGGTTGTCAATGTGTGCACTCAACTTCCAGAGTTAAACCCGTGTGTGGCTTCAGCAGTCTGCAGAGACTTTCTCTGCAGAGTCCCAAAACAGGCGTTTTCAGCCCATTACCGGCATATGGAAGAAACAGCAGTAAGCACAGGGAAATATCTGCTTCTAAATCCAAAACGCAGCTATCTAACAGAACGGTTGTCAATGTGTGCACTCAACTTCCAGAGTTAAACCCGTGTGTGGATTCAGCAGTCTGCAGAGACTTTCTCTGCAGAGTCCCAAAACAGGCGTTTTCAGCCCATTACCGGCATATGGAAGAAACAGCAGTAAGCACAGGGAAATATCTGCTTCTAAATCCAAAACGCAGCTATCTAAGAGAACGGTTGTCAATGTGTGCACTCAACTTCCAGAGTTAAACCCGTGTGTGGATTCAGCAGTCTGCAGAGACTTTCTCTGCAGAGTCCCAAGACAGGCATTTTCAGCCCATTACCGGCATATGGAAGAAACAGCAGTAAGCACAGGGAAATATCTGCTTCTAAATCCAAAACGCAGCTATCTAACAGAACGGTTGTCAATGTGTGCACTCAACTTCCAGAGTTAAACCCGTGTGTGGATTCAGCAGTCTGCAGAGACTTTCTCTGCAGAGTCCCAAAACAGGCGTTTTCAGCCCATTACCGGCATATGGAAGAAACAGCAGTAAGCACTGGGAAATATCTGCTTCTAAATCCAAAACGCAGCTATCTAACAGAACGGTTGTCAATGTGTGCACTCAACTTCCAGAGTTAAACCCGTGTGTGGATTCAGCAGTCTGCAGAGACTGTCTCTGCAGAGTCCCAAGACAGGCGTTTTCAGCCCATTACCGGCATATGGAAGAAACAGCAGTAAGCACAGGGAAATATGTGCTTCTAAATCCAAAACGCAGCTATCTAACAGAACGGTTGTCAATGTGTGCACTCAACTTCCAGAGTTAAACCCGTGTGTGGATTCAGCAGTCTGCAGAGACTTTCTCTGCAGAGTCCCAAGACAGGCGTTTTCAACCCATTACCGGCATATGGAAGAAACAGCAGTAAGCACAGGGAAATATCTGCTTCTAAATCCAAAACGCAGCTATCTAACAGAACGGTTGTCAATGTGTGCACTCAACTTCCAGAGTTAAACCCGTGTGTGGATTCAGCAGTCTGCAGAGACTTTCTCTGCAGAGTCCCAAAACAGGCGTTTTCAGCCCATTACCGGCATATGGAAGAAACAGCAGTAAGCACAGGGAAATATCTGCTTCTAAATCCAAAACGCAGCTATCTAACAGAACGGTTGTCAATGTGTGCACTCAACTTCCAGAGTTAAACCCGTGTGTGGATTCAGCAGTCTGCAGAGACTTTCTCTGCAGAGTCCCAAAACAGGCGTTTTCAGCCCATTACCGGCATATGGAAGAAACAGCAGTAAGCACAGGGAAATATCTGCTTCTAAATCCAAAACGCAGCTATCTAACAGAACGGTTGTCAATGTGTGCACTCAACTTCCAGAGTTAAACCCGTGTGTGGATTCAGCAGTCTGCAGAGACTTTCTCTGCAGAGTCCCAAAACAGGCGTTTTCAGCCCATTACCGGCATATGGAAGAAACAGCAGTAAGCACAGGGAAATATCTGCTTCTAAATCCAAAACGCAGCTATCTAACAGAACGGTTGTCAATGTGTGCACTCAACTTCCAGAGTTAAACCCGTGTGTGGATTCAGCAGTCTGCAGAGACTTTCTCTGCAGAGTCCCCAAAACAGGCGTTTTCAGCCCATTACCGGCATATGGAAGAAACAGCAGTAAGCACAGGGAAATATCTGCTTCTAAATCCAAAACGCAGCTATCTAACAGAACGGTTGTCAATGTGTGCACTCAACTTCCAGAGTTAAACCCGTGTGTGGATTCAGCAGTCTGCAGAGACTTTCTCTGCAGAGTCCCAAAACAGGCGTTTTCAGCCCATTACCGGCATATGGAAGAAACAGCAGTAAGCACAGGGAAATATCTGCTTCTAAATCCAAAACGCAGCTATCTAACAGAACGGTTGTCAATGTGTGCACTCAACTTCCAGAGTTAAACCCGTGTGTGGATTCAGCAGTCTGCAGAGACTTTCTCTGCAGAGTCCCAAAACAGGCGTTTTCAGCCCATTACCGGCATATGGAAGAAACAGCAGTAAGCACAGGGAAATATCTGCTTCTAAATCCAAAACGCAGCTATGTAACAGAACGGTTGTCAATGTGTGCACTCAACTTCCAGAGTTTAACCCGTGTGTGGATTCAGCAGTCTGCAGAGACTTTCTCTGCAGAGTCCCAAAACAGGCGTTTTCAGCCCATTACCGGCATATGGAAGAAACAGCAGTAAGCACAGGGAAATATCTGCTTCTAAATCCAAAACGCAGCTATCTAACAGAACGGTTGTCAATGTGTGCACTCAACTTCCAGAGTTAAACCGGTGTGTGGATTCAGCAGTCTGCAGAGACTTTCTCTGCAGAGTCCCAAAACAGGCGTTTTCAGCCCTTTACCGGCATATGGAAGAAACAGCAGTAAGCACAGGGAAATATCTGCTTCTAAATCCAAAACGCAGCTATCTAACAGAACGGTTGTCAATGTGTGCACTCAACTTCCAGAGTTAAACCCGTGTGTGGATTCAGCAGTCTGCAGAGACTTTCTCTGCAGAGTCCCAAAACAGGCGTTTTCAGCCCATTACCGGCATATGGAAGAAACAGCAGTAAGCACAGGGAAATATCTGCTTCTAAATCCAAAACGCAGCTATCTAACAGAACGGTTGTCAATGTGTGCACTCAACTTCCAGAGTTAAACCCGTGTGTGGATTCAGCAGTCTGCAGAGACTTTCTCTGCAGAGTCCCAAAACAGGCGTTTTCAGCCCATTACCGGCATATGGAAGAAACAGCAGTAAGCACAGGGAAATATCTGCTTCTAAATCCAAAACGCAGCTATCTAACAGAACGGTTGTCAATGTGTGCACTCAACTTCCAGAGTTAAACCCGTGTGTGGCTTCAGCAGTCTGCAGAGACTTTCTCTGCAGAGTCCCAAAACAGGCGTTTTCAGCCCATTACCGGCATATGGAAGAAACAGCAGTAAGCACAGGGAAATATCTGCTTCTAAATCCAAAACGCAGCTATCTAACAGAACGGTTGTCAATGTGTGCACTCAACTTCCAGAGTTAAACCCGTGTGTGGATTCAGCAGTCTGCAGAGACTTTCTCTGCAGAGTCCCAAAACAGGCGTTTTCAGCCCATTACCGGCATATGGAAGAAACAGCAGTAAGCACAGGGAAATATCTGCTTCTAAATCCAAAACGCAGCTATCTAAGAGAACGGTTGTCAATGTGTGCACTCAACTTCCAGAGTTAAACCCGTGTGTGGATTCAGCAGTCTGCAGAGACTTTCTCTGCAGAGTCCCAAGACAGGCGTTTTCAGCCCATTACCGGCATATGGAAGAAACAGCAGTAAGCACAGGGAAATATCTGCTTCTAAATCCAAAACGCAGCTATCTAACAGAACGGTTGTCAATGTGTGCACTCAACTTCCAGAGTTAAACCCGTGTGTGGATTCAGCAGTCTGCAGAGACTTTCTCTGCAGAGTCCCAAAACAGGCGTTTTCAGCCCATTACCGGCATATGGAAGAAACAGCAGTAAGCACTGGGAAATATCTGCTTCTAAATCCAAAACGCAGCTATCTAACAGAACGGTTGTCAATGTGTGCACTCAACTTCCAGAGTTAAACCCGTGTGTGGATTCAGCAGTCTGCAGAGACTTTCTCTGCAGAGTCCCAAGACAGGCGTTTTCAGCCCATTACCGGCATATGGAAGAAACAGCAGTAAGCACAGGGAAATATGTGCTTCTAAATCCAAAACGCAGCTATCTAACAGAACGGTTGTCAATGTGTGCACTCAACTTCCAGAGTTAAACCCGTGTGTGGATTCAGCAGTCTGCAGAGACTTTCTCTGCAGAGTCCCAAGACAGGCGTTTTCAGCCCATTACCGGCATATGGAAGAAACAGCAGTAAGCACAGGGAAATATCTGCTTCTAAATCCAAAACGCAGCTATCTAACAGAACGGTTGTCAATGTGTGCACTCAACTTCCAGAGTTAAACCCGTGTGTGGATTCAGCAGTCTGCAGAGACTTTCTCTGCAGAGTCCCAAAACAGGCGTTTTCAGCCCATTACCGGCATATGGAAGAAACAGCAGTAAGCACAGGGAAATATCTGCTTCTAAATCCAAAACGCAGCTATCTAACAGAACGGTTGTCAATGTGTGCACTCAACTTCCAGAGTTAAACCCGTGTGTGGATTCAGCAGTCTGCAGAGACTTTCTCTGCAGAGTCCCAAAACAGGCGTTTTCAGCCCATTACCGGCATATGGAAGAAACAGCAGTAAGCACAGGGAAATATCTGCTTCTAAATCCAAAACGCAGCTATCTAACAGAACGGTTGTCAATGTGTGCACTCAACTTCCAGAGTTAAACCCGTGTGTGGATTCAGCAGTCTGCAGAGACTTTCTCTGCAGAGTCCCAAAACAGGCGTTTTCAGCCCATTACCGGCATATGGAAGAAACAGCAGTAAGCACAGGGAAATATCTGCTTCTAAATCCAAAACGCAGCTATCTAACAGAACGGTTGTCAATGTGTGCACTCAACTTCCAGAGTTAAACCCGTGTGTGGATTCAGCAGTCTGCAGAGACTTTCTCTGCAGAGTCCCAAAACAGGCGTTTTCAGCCCATTACCGGCATATGGAAGAAACAGCAGTAAGCACAGGGAAATACCTGCTTCTAAATCCAAAACGCAGCTATCTAACAGAACGGTTGTCAATGTGTGCACTCAACTTCCAGAGTTAAACCCGTGTGTGGATTCAGCAGTCTGCAGAGACTTTCTCTGCAGAGTCCCAAGACAGGCGTTTTCAGCCCATTACCGGCATATGGAAGAAACAGCAGTAAGCACAGGGAAATATCTGCTTCTAAATCCAAAACGCAGCTATCTAACAGAACGGTTGTCAATGTGTGCACTCAACTTCCAGAGTTAAACCCGTGTGTGGATTCAGCAGTCTGCAGAGACTTTCTCTGCAGAGTCCCAAAACAGGCGTTTTCAGCCCATTACCGGCATATGGAAGAAACAGCAGTAAGCACAGGGAAATATCTGCTTCTAAATCCAAAACGCAGCTATCTAACAGAACGGTTGTCAATGTGTGCACTCAACTTCCAGAGTTAAACCCGTGTGTGGATTCAGCAGTCTGCAGAGACTTTCTCTGCAGAGTCCCAAAACAGGCGTTTTCAGCCCATTACCGGCATATGGAAGAAACAGCAGTAAGCACAGGGAAATATCTGCTTCTAAATCCAAAACGCAGCTATCTAACAGAACGGTTGTCAATGTGTGCACTCAACTTCCAGAGTTAAACCCGTGTGTGGATTCAGCAGTCTGCAGAGACTTTCTCTGCAGAGTCCCAAAACAGGCGTTTTCAGCCCATTACCGGCATATGGAAGAAACAGCAGTAAGCACAGGGAAATATCTGCTTCTAAATCCAAAACGCAGCTATCTAACAGAACGGTTGTCAATGTGTGCACTCAACTTCCAGAGTTAAACCCGTGTGTGGATTCAGCAGTCTGCAGAGACTTTCTCTGCAGAGTCCCAAGACAGGCGTTTTCAGCCCATTACCGGCATATGGAAGAAACAGCAGTAAGCACAGGGAAATATCTGCTTCTAAATCCAAAACGCAGCTATCTAACAGAACGGTTGTCAATGTGTGCACTCAACTTCCAGAGTTAAACCCGTGTGTGGATTCAGCAGTCTGCAGAGACTTTCTCTGCAGAGTCCCAAAACAGGCGTTTTCAGCCCATTACCGGCATATGGAAGAAACAGCAGTAAGCACAGGGAAATATCTGCTTCTAAATCCAAAACGCAGCTATCTAACAGAACGGTTGTCAATGTGTGCACTCAACTTCCAGAGTTAAACCCGTGTGTGGATTCAGCAGTCTGCAGAGACTTTCTCTGCAGAGTCCCAAAACAGGCGTTTTCAGCCCATTACCGGCATATGGAAGAAACAGCAGTAAGCACAGGGAAATATCTGCTTCTAAATCCAAAACGCAGCTATCTAACAGAACGGTTGTCAATGTGTGCACTCAACTTCCAGAGTTAAACCCGTGTGTGGATTCAGCAGTCTGCAGAGACTTTCTCTGCAGAGTCCCAAGACAGGCGTTTTCAGCCCATTACCGGCATAAGGAAGAAACAGCAGTAAGCACAGGGAAATATCTGCTTCTAAATCCAAAACGCAGCTATCTAACAGAACGGTTGTCAATGTGTGCACTCAACTTCCAGAGTTAAACCCGTGTGTGGATTCAGCAGTCTGCAGACACTTTCTCTGAAGAGTCCCAAAACAGGCGTTTTCAGCCCATTACCGGCATATGGAAGAAACAGCAGTAAGCACAGGGAAATATCTGCTTCTAAATCCAAAACGCAGCTATCTAACAGAACGGTTGTCAATGTGTGCACTCAACTTCCAGAGTTAAACCCGTGTGTGGATTCAGCAGTCTGCAGAGACTTTCTCTGCAGAGTCCCAAGACAGGCGTTTTCAGCCCATTACCGGCATATGGAAGAAACAGCAGTAAGCACAGGGAAATATCTGCTTCTAAATCCAAAACGCAGCTATCTAACAGAACGGTTGTCAATGTGTGCACTCAACTTCCAGAGTTAAACCCGTGTGTGGATTCAGCAGTCTGCAGAGACTTTCTCTGCAGAGTCCCAAGACAGGCGTTTTCAGCCCATTACCGGCATATGGAAGAAACAGCAGTAAGCACAGGGAAATATCTGCTTCTAAATCCAAAACGCAGCTATCTAACAGAACGGTTGTCAATGTGTGCACTCAACTTCCAGAGTTAAACCCGTGTGTGGATTCAGCAGTCTGCAGAGACTTTCTCTGCAGAGTCCCAAAACAGGCGTTTTCAGCCCATTACCGGCATATGGAAGAAACAGCAGTAAGCACAGGGAAATATCTGCTTCTAAATCCAAAACGCAGCTATCTAACAGAACGGTTGTCAATGTGTGCACTCAACTTCCAGAGTTAAACCCGTGTGTGGATTCAGCAGTCTGCAGAGACTTTCTCTGCAGAGTCCCAAAACAGGCGTTTTCAGCCCATTACCGGCATATGGAAGAAACAGCAGTAAGCACAGGGAAATATCTGCTTCTAAATCCAAAACGCAGCTATCTAACAGAACGGTTGTCAATGTGTGCACTCAACTTCCAGAGTTAAACCCGTGTGTGGATTCAGCAGTCTGCAGAGACTTTCTCTGCAGAGTCCCAAAACAGGCGTTTTCAGCCCATTACCGGCATATGGAAGAAACAGCAGTAAGCACAGGGAAATATCTGCTTCTAAATCCAAAACGCAGCTATCTAACAGAACGGTTGTCAATGTGTGCACTCAACTTCCAGAGTTAAACCCGTGTGTGGATTCAGCAGTCTGCAGAGACTTTCTCTGCAGAGTCCCAAGACAGGCGTTTTCAGCCCATTACCGGCATATGGAAGAAACAGCAGTAAGCACAGGGAAATATCTGCTTCTAAATCCAAAACGCAGCTATCTAACAGAACGGTTGTCAATGTGTGCACTCAACTTCCAGAGTTAAACCCGTGTGTGGATTCAGCAGTCTGCAGAGACTTTCTCTGCAGAGTCCCAAGACAGGCGTTTTCAGCCCATTACCGGCATATGGAAGAAACAGCAGTAAGCACAGGGAAATATCTGCTTCTAAATCCAAAACGCAGCTATCTAACAGAACGGTTGTCAATGTGTGCACTCAACTTCCAGAGTTAAACCCGTGTGTGGATTCAGCAGTCTGCAGAGACTTTCTCTGCAGAGTCCCAAAACAGGCGTTTTCAGCCCATTACCGGCATATGGAAGAAACAGCAGTAAGCACAGGGAAATATCTGCTTCTAAATCCAAAACGCAGCTATCTAACAGAACGGTTGTCAATGTGTGCACTCAACTTCCGGAGTTAAACCCGTGTGTGGATTCAGCAGTCTGCAGAGACTTTCTATGCAGAGTCCCAAAACAGGCGTTTTCAGCCCATTACCGGCATATGGAAGAAACAGCAGTGAGCACAGGGAAATATCTGCTTCTAAATCCAAAACGCAGCTATCTAACAGAACGGTTGTCAATGTGTGCACTCAACTTCCAGAGTTAAACCCGTGTGTGGATTCAGCAGTCTGCAAACACTTTCTCTGCAGAGTCCCAAAACAGGCGTTTTCAGCCCATTACCGGCATATGGAAGAAACAGCAGTAAGCACAGGGAAATATCTGCTTCTAAATCCAAAACGCAGCTATCTAACAGAACGGTTGTCAATGTGTGCACTCAACTTCCAGAGTTAAACCCGTGTGTGGATTCAGCAGTCTGCAGAGACTTTCTCTGCAGAGTCCCAAGACAGGCGTTTTCAGCCCATTACCGGCATATGGAAGAAACAGCAGTAAGCACAGGGAAATATCTGCTTCTAAATCCAAAACGCAGCTACCTAACAGAACGGTTGTCAATGTGTGCACTCAACTTCCAGAGTTAAACCCGTGTGTGGATTCAGCAGTCTGCAGAGACTTTCTCTGCAGAGTCCCAAGACAGGCGTTTTCAGCCCATTACCGGCATATGGAAGAAACAGCAGTAAGCACAGGGAAATATCTGCTTCTAAATCCAAAACGCAGCTACCTAACAGAACGGTTGTCAATGTGTGCACTCAACTTCCAGAGTTAAACCCGTGTGTGGATTCAGCAGTCTGCAGAGACTTTCTCTGCAGAGTCCCAAAACAGGCGTTTTCAGCCCATTACCGGCATATGGAAGAAACAGCAGTAAGCACAGGGAAATATCTGCTTCTAAATCCAAAACGCAGCTATCTAACAGAACGGTTGTCAATGTGTGCACTCAACTTCCAGAGTTAAACCCGTGTGTGGATTCAGCAGTCTGCAGAGACTTTCTCTGCAGAGTCCCAAAACAGGCGTTTTCAGCCCATTACCGGCATATGGAAGAAACAGCAGTAAGCACAGGGAAATATCTGCTTCTAAATCCAAAACGCAGCTATCTAACAGAACGGTTGTCAATGTGTGCACTCAACTTCCAGAGTTAAACCCGTGTGTGGATTCAGCAGTCTGCAGAGACTTTCTCTGCAGAGTCCCAAAACAGGCGTTTTCAGCCCATTACCGGCATATGGAAGAAACAGCAGTGAGCACAGGGAAATATCTGCTTCTAAATCCAAAACGCAGCTATCTAACAGAACGGTTGTCAATGTGTGCACTCAACTTCCAGAGTTAAACCCGTGTGTGGATTCAGCAGTCTGCAAACACTTTCTCTGCAGAGTCCCAAAACAGGCGTTTTCAGCCCATTACCGGCATATGGAAGAAACAGCAGTAAGCACAGGGAAATATCTGCTTCTAAATCCAAAACGCAGCTATCTAACAGAACGGTTGTCAATGTGTGCACTCAACTTCCAGAGTTAAACCCGTGTGTGGATTCAGCAGTCTGCAGAGACTTTCTCTGCAGAGTCCCAAAACAGGCGTTTTCAGCCCATTACCGGCATATGGAAGAAACAGCAGTAAGCACAGGGAAATATCTGCTTCTAAATCCAAAACGCAGCTATCTAACAGAACGGTTGTCAATGTGTGCACTCAACTTCCAGAGTTAAACCCGTGTGTGGATTCAGCAGTCTGCAGAGACTTTCTCTGCAGAGTCCCAAAACAGGCGTTTTCAGCCCATTACCGGCATATGGAAGAAACAGCAGTAAGCACAGGGAAATATCTGCTTCTAAATCCAAAACGCAGCTATCTAACAGAACGGTTGTCAATGTGTGCACTCAACTTCCAGAGTTAAACCCGTGTGTGGATTCAGCAGTCTGCAGAGACTTTCTCTGCAGAGTCCCAAAACAGGCGTTTTCAGCCCATTACCGGCATATGGAAGAAACAGCAGTAAGCACAGGGAAATATCTGCTTCTAAATCCAAAACGCAGCTATCTAACAGAACGGTTGTCAATGTGTGCACTCAACTTCCAGAGTTAAACCCGTGTGTGGATTCAGCAGTCTGCAGAGACTTTCTCTGCAGAGTCCCAAAACAGGCGTTTTCAGCCCATTACCGGCATATGGAAGAAACAGCAGTAAGCACAGGGAAATATCTGCTTCTAAATCCAAAACGCAGCTATCTAACAGAACGGTTGTCAATGTGTGCACTCAACTTCCAGAGTTAAACCCGTGTGTGGATTCAGCAGTCTGCAGAGACTTTCTCTGCAGAGTCCCAAAACAGGCGTTTTCAGCCCATTACCGGCATATGGAAGAAACAGCAGTAAGCACAGGGAAATATCTGCTTCTAAATCGAAAACGCAGCTATCTAACAGAACGGTTGTCAATGTGTGCACTCAACTTCCAGAGTTAAACCCGTGTGTGGATTCAGCAGTCTGCAGAGACTTTCTCTGCAGAGTCCCAAAACAGGCGTTTTCAGCCCATTACCGGCATATGGAAGAAACAGCAGTAAGCACAGGGAAATATCTGCTTCTAAATCCAAAACGCAGCTATCTAACAGAACGGTTGTCAATGTGTGCACTCAACTTCCAGAGTTAAACCCGTGTGTGGATTCAGCAGTCTGCAGAGACTTTCTCTGCAGAGTCCCAAAACAGGCGTTTTCAGACCATTACCGGCATACGGAAGAAACAGCAGTAAGCACAGGGAAATATCTGCTTCTAAATCCAAAACGCAGCTATCTAACAGAACGGTTGTCAATGTGTGCACTCAACTTCCAGAGTTAAACCCGTGTGTGGATTCAGCAGTCTGCAGAGACTTTCTCTGCAGAGTCCCAAAACAGGCGTTTTCAGCCCATTACCGGCATATGGAAGAAACAGCAGTAAGCACAGGGAAATATCTGCTTCTAAATCCAAAACGCAGCTATCTAACAGAACGGTTGTCAATGTGTGCACTCAACTTCCAGAGTTAAACCCGTGTGTGGATTCAGCAGTCTGCAGAGACTTTCTCTGCAGAGTCCCAAGACAGGCGTTTTCAGCCCATTACCGGCATATGGAAGAAACAGCAGTAAGCACAGGGAAATATCTGCTTCTAAATCCAAAACGCAGCTATCTAACAGAACGGTTGTCAATGTGTGCACTCAACTTCCAGAGTTAAACCCGTGTGTGGATTCAGCAGTCTGCAGAGACTTTCTCTGCAGAGTCCCAAGACAGGCGTTTTCAGCCCATTACCGGCATATGGAAGAAACAGCAGTAAGCACAGGGAAATATCTGCTTCTAAATCCAAAACGCAGCTATCTAACAGAACGGTTGTCAATGTGTGCACTCAACTTCCAGAGTTAAACCCGTGTGTGGATTCAGCAGTCTGCAGAGACTTTCTCTGCAGAGTCCCAAAACAGGCGTTTTCAGCCCATTACCGGCATATGGAAGAAACAGCAGTAAGCACAGGGAAATATCTGCTTCTAAATCCAAAACGCAGCTATCTAACAGAACGGTTGTCAATGTGTGCACTCAACTTCCAGAGTTAAACCCGTGTGTGGATTCAGCAGTCTGCAGAGACTTTCTCTGCAGAGTCCCAAAACAGGCGTTTTCAGCCCATTACCGGCATATGGAAGAAACAGCAGTAAGCAGGGAAATATCTGCTTCTAAATCCAAAACGCAGCTATCTAACAGAACGGTTGTCAATGTGTGCACTCAACTTCCAGAGTTAAAACCCGTGTGTGGATTCAGCAGTCTGCAGAGACTTTCTCTGCAGAGTCCCAAGACAGGCGTTTTCAGCCCATTACCGGCATATGGAAGAAACAGCAGTAAGCACAGGGAAATATCTGCTTCTAAATCCAAAACGCAGCTATCTAACAGAACGGTTGTCAATGTGTGCACTCAACTTCCAGAGTTAAACCCGTGTGTGGATTCAGCAGTCTGCAGAGACTTTCTCTGCAGAGTCCCAAAACAGGCGTTTTCAGCCCATTACCGGCATATGGAAGAAACAGCAGTAAGCACAGGGAAATATCTGCTTCTAAATCCAAAACGCAGCTATCTAACAGAACGGTTGTCAATGTGTGCACTCAACTTCCAGAGTTAAACCCGTGTGTGGATTCAGCAGTCTGCAGAGACTTTCTCTGCAGAGTCCCAAAACAGGCGTTTTCAGCCCATTACCGGCATATGGAAGAAACAGCAGTAAGCACAGGGAAATATCTGCTTCTAAATCCAAAACGCAGCTATCTAACAGAACGGTTGTCAATGTGTGCACTCAACTTCCAGAGTTAAACCCGTGTGTGGATTCAGCAGTCTGCAGAGACTTTCTCTGCAGAGTCCCAAAACAGGCGTTTTCAGCCCATTACCGGCATATGGAAGAAACAGCAGTAAGCACAGGGAAATATCTGCTTCTAAATCCAAAACGCAGCTATCTAACAGAACGGTTGTCAATGTGTGCACTCAACTTCCAGAGTTAAACCCGTGTGTGGATTCAGCAGTCTGCAGAGACTTTCTCTGCAGAGTCCCAAAACAGGGCGTTTTCAGCCCATTACCGGCATATGGAAGAAACAGCAGTAAGCACAGGGAAATATCTGCTTCTAAATGCAAAACGCAGCTATCTAACAGAACGGTTGTCAATGTGTGCACTCAACTTCCAGAGTTAAACCCGTGTGTGGATTCAGCAGTCTGCAGAGACTTTCTCTGCAGAGTCCCAAAGACAGGCGTTTTCAGCCCATTACCGGCATATGGAAGAAACAGCAGTAAGCACAGGGAAATATCTGCTTCTAAATCCAAAACGCAGCTATCTAACAGAACGGTTGTCAATGTGTGCACTCAACTTCCAGAGTTAAACCCGTATGTGGATTCAGCAGTCTGCAGAGACTTTCTCTGCAGAGTCCCAAAACAGGCGTTTTCAGCCCATTACCGGCATATGGAAGAAACAGCAGTAAGCACAGGGAAATATCTGCTTCTAAATCGAAAACGCAGCTATCTAACAGAACGGTTGTCAATTGTGCACTCAACTTCCAGAGTTAAACCCGTGTGTGGATTCAGCAGTCTGCAGAGACTTTCTCTGCAGAGTCCCAAAACAGGCGTTTTCAGCCCATTACCGGCATATGGAAGAAACAGCAGTAAGCACAGGGAAATATCTGCTTCTAAATCCAAAACGCAGCTATCTAACAGAACGGTTGTCAATGTGTGCACTCAACTTCCAGAGTTAAACCCGTGTGTGGATTCAGCAGTCTGCAGAGACTTTCTCTGCAGAGTCCCAAAACAGGCGTTTTCAGCCCATTACCGGCATATGGAAGAAACAGCAGTAAGCACAGGGAAATATCTGCTTCTAAATCCAAAACGCAGCTATCTAACAGAACGGTTGTCAATGTGTGCACTCAACTTCCAGAGTTAAACCCGTGTGTGGATTCAGCAGTCTGCAGAGACTTTCTCTGCAGAGTCCCAAAACAGGCGTTTTCAGCCCATTACCGGCATATGGAAGAAACAGCAGTAAGCACAGGGAAATATCTGCTTCTAAATCCAAAACGCAGCTATCTAACAGAACGGTTGTCAATGTGTGCACTCAACTTCCAGAGTTAAACCCGTGTGTGGATTCAGCAGTCTGCAGAGACTTTCTCTGCAGAGTCCCAAGACAGGCGTTTTCAGCCCATTACCGGCATATGGAAGAAACAGCAGTAAGCACAGGGAAATATCTGCTTCTAAATCCAAAACGCAGCTATCTAACAGAACGGTTTGTCAATGTGTGCACTCAACTTCCAGAGTTAAACCCGTGTGTGGATTCAGCAGTCTGCAGAGACTTTCTCTGCAGAGTCCCAAAACAGGCGTTTTCAGCCCATTACCGGCATATGGAAGAAACAGCAGTAAGCACAGGGAAATATCTGCTTCTAAATCCAAAACGCAGCTATCTAACAGAACGGTTGTCAATGTGTGCACTCAACTTCCAGAGTTAACCCGTGTGTGGATTCAGCAGTCTGCAGAGACTTTCTCTGCAGAGTCCCAAAACAGGCGTTTTCAGCCCATTACCGGCATATGGAAGAAACAGCAGTAAGCACAGGGAAATATCTGCTTCTAAATCGAAAACGCAGCTATCTAACAGAACGGTTGTCAATGTGTGCACTCAACTTCCAGAGTTAAACCCGTGTGTGGATTCAGCAGTCTGCAGAGACTTTCTCTGCAGAGTCCCAAAACAGGCGTTTTCAGCCCATTACCGGCATATGGAAGAAAACAGCAGTAAGCACAGGGAAATATCTGCTTCTAAATCCAAAACGCAGCTATCTAACAGAACGGTTGTCAATGTGTGCACTCAACTTCCAGAGTTAAACCCGTGTGTGGATTCAGCAGTCTGCAGAGACTTTCTCTGCAGAGTCCCAAAACAGGCGTTTTCAGCCCATTACCGGCATATGGAAGAAACAGCAGTAAGCACAGGGAAATATCTGCTTCTAAATCCAAAACGCAGCTATCTAACAGAACGGTTGTCAATGTGTGCACTCAACTTCCAGAGTTAAACCCGTGTGTGGATTCAGCAGTCTGCAGAGACTTTCTCTGCAGAGTCCCAAGACAGGCGTTTTCAGCCCATTACCGGCATATGGAAGAAACAGCAGTAAGCACAGGGAAATATCTGCTTCTAAATCCAAAACGCAGCTATCTAACAGAACGGTTGTCAATTTGTGCACTCAACTTCCAGAGTTAAACCCGTGTGTGGATTCAGCAGTCTGCAGAGACTTTATCTGCAGAGTCCCAAGACAGGCGTTTTCAGCCCATTACCGGCATATGGAAGAAACAGCAGTAAGCACAGGGAAATATCTGCTTCTAAATCGAAAACGCAGCTATCTAACAGAACGGTTGTCAATGTGTGCACTCAACTTCCAGAGTTAAACCCGTGTGTGGATTCAGCAGTCTGCAGAGACTTTCTCTGCAGAGTCCCAAAACAGGCGTTTTCAGCCCATTACCGGCATATGGAAGAAACAGCAGTAAGCACAGGGAAATATCTGCTTCTAAATCCAAAACGCAGCTATCTAACAGAACGGTTGTCAATGTGTGCACTCAACTTCCAGAGTTAAACCCGTGTGTGGATTCAGCAGTCTGCAGAGACTTTCTCTGCAGAGTCCCAAAACAGGCGTTTTCAGCCCATTACCGGCATATGGAAGAAACAGCAGTAAGCACAGGGAAATATCTGCTTCTAAATCCAAAACGCAGCTATCTAACAGAACGGTTGTCAATGTGTGCACTCAACTTCCAGAGTTAAACCCGTGTGTGGATTCAGCAGTCTGCAGAGACTTTCTCTGCAGAGTCCCAAAACAGGCGTTTTCAGCCCTTTACCGGCATATGGAAGAAACAGCAGTAAGCACAGGGAAATATCTGCTTCTAAATCCAAAACGCAGCTATCTAACAGAACGGTTGTCAATGTGTGCACTCAACTTCCAGAGTTAAACCCGTGTGTGGATTCAGCAGTCTGCAGAGACTTTCTCTGCAGAGTCCCAAGACAGGCGTTTTCAGCCCATTACCGGCATATGGAAGAAACAGCAGTAAGCACAGGGAAATATCTGCTTCTAAATCCAAAACGCAGCTATCTAACAGAACGGTTGTCAATGTGTGCACTCAACTTCCAGAGTTAAACCCGTGTGTGGATTCAGCAGTCTGCAGAGACTTTCTCTGCAGAGTCCCAAAACAGGCGTTTTCAGCCCATTACCGGCATATGGAAGAAACAGCAGTAAGCACAGGGAAATATCTGCTTCTAAATCCAAAACGCAGCTATCTAACAGAACGGTTGTCAATGTGTGCACTCAACTTCCAGAGTTAAACCCGTGTGTGGATTCAGCAGTCTGCAAACACTTTCTCTGCAGAGTCCCAAAACAGGCGTTTTCAGCCCATTACCGGCATATGGAAGAAACAGCAGTAAGCACAGGGAAATATCTGCTTCTAAATCCAAAACGCAGCTATCTAACAGAACGGTTGTCAATGTGTGCACTCAACTTCCAGAGTTAAACCGGTGTGTGGATTCAGCAGTCTGCAGAGACTTTCTCTGCAGAGTCCCAAAACAGGCGTTTTCAGCCCATTACCGGCATATGGAAGAAACAGCAGTAAGCACAGGGAAATATCTGCTTCTAAATCCAAAACGCAGCTATCTAACAGAACGGTTGTCAATGTGTGCACTCAACTTCCAGAGTTAAACCCGTGTGTGGATTCAGCAGTCTGCAGAGACTTTCTCTGCAGAGTCCCAAGACAGGCGTTTTCAGCCCATTACCGGCATATGGAAGAAACAGCAGTAAGCACAGGGAAATATCTGCTTCTAAATCCAAAACGCAGCTATCTAACAGAACGGTTGTCAATGTGTGCACTCAACTTCCAGAGTTAAACCCGTGTGTGGATTCAGCAGTCTGCAGAGACTTTCTCTGCAGAGTCCCAAGACAGGCGTTTTCAGCCCATTACCGGCATATGGAAGAAACAGCAGTAAGCACAGGGAAATATCTGCTTCTAAATCCAAAACGCAGCTATCTAACAGAACGGTTGTCAATGTGTGCACTCAACTTCCAGAGTTAAACCCGTGTGTGGATTCAGCAGTCTGCAGAGACTTTCTCTGCAGAGTCCCAAAACAGGCGTTTTCAGCCCATTACCGGCATATGGAAGAAACAGCAGTAAGCACAGGGAAATATCTGCTTCTAAATCCAAAACGCAGCTATCTAACAGAACGGTTGTCAATGTGTGCACTCAACTTCCAGAGTTAAACCCGTGTGTGGATTCAGCAGTCTGCAGAGACTTTCTCTGCAGAGTCCCAAAACAGGCGTTTTCAGCCCATTACCGGCATATGGAAGAAACAGCAGTAAGCACAGGGAAATATCTGCTTCTAAATCCAAAACGCAGCTATCTAACAGAACGGTTGTCAATGTGTGCACTCAACTTCCAGAGTTAAACCCGTGTGTGGATTCAGCAGTCTGCAGAGACTTTCTCTGCAGAGTCCCAAAACAGGCGTTTTCAGCCCATTACCGGCATATGGAAGAAACAGCAGTAAGCACAGGGAAATATCTGCTTCTAAATCCAAAACGCAGCTATCTAACAGAACGGTTGTCAATGTGTGCACTCAACTTCCAGAGTTAAACCCGTGTGTGGATTCAGCAGTCTGCAGAGACTTTCTCTGCAGAGTCCCAAAACAGGCGTTTTCAGCCCATTACCGGCATATGGAAGAAACAGCAGTAAGCACAGGGAAATATCTGCTTCTAAATCCAAAACGCAGCTATCTAACAGAACGGTTGTCAATGTGTGCACTCAACTTCCAGAGTTAAACCCGTGTGTGGATTCAGCAGTCTGCAGAGACTTTCTCTGCAGAGTCCCAAAACAGGCGTTTTCAGCCCATTACCGGCATATGGAAGAAACAGCAGTAAGCACAGGGAAATATCTGCTTCTAAATCCAAAACGCAGCTATCTAACAGAACGGTTGTCAATGTGTGCACTCAACTTCCAGAGTTAAACCCGTGTGTGGATTCAGCAGTCTGCAGAGACTTTCTCTGCAGAGTCCCAAAACAGGCGTTTTCAGCCCATTACCGGCATATGGAAGAAACAGCAGTAAGCAGAGGGAAATATCTGCTTCTAAATCCAAAACGCAGCTATCTAACAGAACGGTTGTCAATGTGTGCACTCAACTTCCAGAGTTAAACCCGTGTGTGGATTCAGCAGTCTGCAGAGACTTTCTCTGCAGAGTCCCAAAACAGGCGTTTTCAGCCCATTACCGGCATATGGAAGAAACAGCAGTAAGCACAGGGAAATATCTGCTTCTAAATCCAAAACGCAGCTATCTAACAGAACGGTTGTCAATGTGTGCACTCAACTTCCGGAGTTAAACCCGTGTGTGGATTCAGCAGTCTGCAGAGACTTTCTCTGCAGAGTCCCAAAACAGGCGTTTTCAGCCCATTACCGGCATATGGAAGAAACAGCAGTGAGCACAGGGAAATATCTGCTTCTAAATCCAAAACGCAGCGATCTAACAGAACGGTTGTCAATGTGTGCACTCAACTTCCAGAGTTAAACCCGTGTGTGGATTCAGCAGTCTGCAAACACTTTCTCTGCAGAGTCCCAAAACAGGCGTTTTCAGCCCATTACCGGCATATGGAAGAAACAGCAGTAAGCACAGGGAAATATCTGCTTCTAAATCCAAAAAGCAGCTATCTAACAGAACGGTTGTCAATGTGTGCACTCAACTTCCAGAGTTAAACCCGTGTGTGGATTCAGCAGTCTGCAGAGACTTTCTCTGCAGAGTCCCAAGACAGGCGTTTTCAGCCCATTACCGGCATATGGAAGAAACAGCAGTAAGCACAGGGAAATATCTGCTTCTAAATCCAAAACGCAGCTACCTAACAGAACGGTTGTCAATGTGTGCACTCAACTTCCAGAGTTAAACCCGTGTGTGGATTCAGCAGTCTGCAGAGACTTTCTCTGCAGAGTCCCAAGACAGGCGTTTTCAGCCCATTACCGGCATATGGAAGAAACAGCAGTAAGCACAGGGAAATATCTGCTTCTAAATCCAAAACGCAGCTACCTAACAGAACGGTTGTCAATGTGTGCACTCAACTTCCAGAGTTAAACCCGTGTGTGGATTCAGCAGTCTGCAGAGACTTTCTCTGCAGAGTCCCAAAACAGGCGTTTTCAGCCCATTACCGGCATATGGAAGAAACAGCAGTAAGCACAGGGAAATATCTGCTTCTAAATCCAAAACGCAGCTATCTAACAGAACGGTTGTCAATGTGTGCACTCAACTTCCAGAGTTAAACCCGTGTGTGGATTCAGCAGTCTGCAGAGACTTTCTCTGCAGAGTCCCAAAACAGGCGTTTTCAGCCCATTACCGGCATATGGAAGAAACAGCAGTAAGCACAGGGAAATATCTGCTTCTAAATCCAAAACGCAGCTATCTAACAGAACGGTTGTCAATGTGTGCACTCAACTTCCAGAGTTAAACCCGTGTGTGGATTCAGCAGTCTGCAGAGACTTTCTCTGCAGAGTCCCAAAACAGGCGTTTTCAGCCCATTACCGGCATATGGAAGAAACAGCAGTGAGCACAGGGAAATATCTGCTTCTAAATCCAAAACGCAGCTATCTAACAGAACGGTTGTCAATGTGTGCACTCAACTTCCAGAGTTAAACCCGTGTGTGGATTCAGCAGTCTGCAAACACTTTCTCTGCAGAGTCCCAAAACAGGCGTTTTCAGCCCATTACCGGCATATGGAAGAAACAGCAGTAAGCACAGGGAAATATCTGCTTCTAAATCCAAAACGCAGCTATCTAACAGAACGGTTGTCAATGTGTGCACTCAACTTCCAGAGTTAAACCCGTGTGTGGATTCAGCAGTCTGCAGAGACTTTCTCTGCAGAGTCCCAAAACAGGCGTTTTCAGCCCATTACCGGCATATGGAAGAAACAGCAGTAAGCACAGGGAAATATCTGCTTCTAAATCCAAAACGCAGCTATCTAACAGAACGGTTGTCAATGTGTGCACTCAACTTCCAGAGTTAAACCCGTGTGTGGATTCAGCAGTCTGCAGAGACTTTCTCTGCAGAGTCCCAAAACAGGCGTTTTCAGCCCATTACCGGCATATGGAAGAAACAGCAGTAAGCACAGGGAAATATCTGCTTCTAAATCGAAAACGCAGCTATCTAACAGAACGGTTGTCAATGTGTGCACTCAACTTCCAGAGTTAAACCCGTGTGTGGATTCAGCAGTCTGCAGAGACTTTCTCTGCAGAGTCCCAAAACAGGCGTTTTCAGCCCATTACCGGCATATGGAAGAAACAGCAGTAAGCACAGGGAAATATCTGCTTCTAAATCCAAAACGCAGCTATCTAACAGAACGGTTGTCAATGTGTGCACTCAACTTCCAGAGTTAAACCCGTGTGTGGATTCAGCAGTCTGCAGAGACTTTCTCTGCAGAGTCCCAAAACAGGCGTTTTCAGCCCATTACCGGCATATGGAAGAAACAGCAGTAAGCACAGGGAAATATCTGCTTCTAAATCCAAAACGCAGCTATCTAACAGAACGGTTGTCAATGTGTGCACTCAACTTCCAGAGTTAAACCCGTGTGTGGATTCAGCAGTCTGCAGAGACTTTCTCTGCAGAGTCCCAAAACAGGCGTTTTCAGCCCATTACCGGCATATGGAAGAAACAGCAGTGAGCACAGGGAAATATCTGCTTCTAAATCCAAAACGCAGCTATCTAACAGAACGGTTGTCAATGTGTGCACTCAACTTCCAGAGTTAAACCCGTGTGTGGATTCAGCAGTCTGCAGAGACTTTCTCTGCAGAGTCCCAAAACAGGCGTTTTCAGCCCATTACCGGCATATGGAAGAAACAGCAGTGAGCACAGGGAAATATCTGCTTCTAAATCCAAAACGCAGCTATCTAACAGAACGGTTGTCAATGTGTGCACTCAACTTCCAGAGTTAAACCCGTGTGTGGATTCAGCAGTCTGCAGAGACTTTCTCTGCAGAGTCCCAAAACAGGCGTTTTCAGCCCATTACCGGCATATGGAAGAAACAGCAGTAAGCACAGGGAAATATCTGCTTCTAAATCCAAAACGCAGCTATCTAACAGAACGGTTGTCAATGTGTGCACTCAACTTCCAGAGTTAAACCCGTGTGTGGATTCAGCAGTCTGCAGAGACTTTCTCTGCAGAGTCCCAAAACAGGCGTTTTCAGCCCATTACCGGCATATGGAAGAAACAGCAGTAAGCACAGGGAAATATCTGCTTCTAAATCGAAAACGCAGCTATCTAACAGAACGGTTGTCAATGTGTGCACTCAACTTCCAGAGTTAAACCCGTGTGTGGATTCAGCAGTCTGCAGAGACTTTCTCTGCAGAGTCCCAAAACAGGCGTTTTCAGCCCATTACCGGCATATGGAAGAAACAGCAGTAAGCACAGGGAAATATCTGCTTCTAAATCGAAAACGCAGCTATCTAACAGAACGGTTGTCAATGTGTGCACTCAACTTCCAGAGTTAAACCCGTGTGTGGATTCAGCAGTCTGCAGAGACTTTCTCTGCAGAGTCCCAAAACAGGCGTTTTCAGCCCATTACCGGCATATGGAAGAAACAGCAGTAAGCACAGGGAAATATCTGCTTCTAAATCCAAAACGCAGCTATCTAACAGAACGGTTGTCAATGTGTGCACTCAACTTCCAGAGTTAAACCCGTGTGTGGATTCAGCAGTCTGCAGAGACTTTCTCTGCAGAGTCCCAAAACAGGCGTTTTCAGCCCATTACCGGCATATGGAAGAAACAGCAGTAAGCACAGGGAAATATCTGCTTCTAAATCCAAAACGCAGCTATCTAACAGAACGGTTGTCAATGTGTGCACTCAACTTCCAGAGTTAAACCCGTGTGTGGATTCAGCAGTCTGCAGAGACTTTCTCTGCAGAGTCCCAAAACAGGCGTTTTCAGCCCATTACCGGCATATGGAAGAAACAGCAGTGAGCACAGGGAAATATCTGCTTCTAAATCCAAAACGCAGCTATCTAACAGAACGGTTGTCAATGTGTGCACTCAACTTCCAGAGTTAAACCCGTGTGTGGATTCAGCAGTCTGCAAACACTTTCTCTGCAGAGTCCCAAAACAGGCGTTTTCAGCCCATTACCGGCATATGGAAGAAACAGCAGTAAGCACAGGGAAATATCTGCTTCTAAATCCAAAACGCAGCTATCTAACAGAACGGTTGTCAATGTGTGCACTCAACTTCCAGAGTTAAACCCGTGTGTGGATTCAGCAGTCTGCAGAGACTTTCTCTGCAGAGTCCCAAAACAGGCGTTTTCAGCCCATTACCGGCATATGGAAGAAACAGCAGTAAGCACAGGGAAATATCTGCTTCTAAATCCAAAACGCAGCTATCTAACAGAACGGTTGTCAATGTGTGCACTCAACTTCCAGAGTTAAACCCGTGTGTGGATTCAGCAGTCTGCAGAGACTTTCTCTGCAGAGTCCCAAAACAGGCGTTTTCAGCCCATTACCGGCATATGGAAGAAACAGCAGTAAGCACAGGGAAATATCTGCTTCTAAATCGAAAACGCAGCTATCTAACAGAACGGTTGTCAATGTGTGCACTCAACTTCCAGAGTTAAACCCGTGTGTGGATTCAGCAGTCTGCAGAGACTTTCTCTGCAGAGTCCCAAAACAGGCGTTTTCAGCCCATTACCGGCATATGGAAGAAACAGCAGTAAGCACAGGGAAATATCTGCTTCTAAATCCAAAACGCAGCTATCTAACAGAACGGTTGTCAATGTGTGCACTCAACTTCCAGAGTTAAACCCGTGTGTGGATTCAGCAGTCTGCAGAGACTTTCTCTGCAGAGTCCCAAAACAGGCGTTTTCAGCCCATTACCGGCATATGGAAGAAACAGCAGTAAGCACAGGGAAATATCTGCTTCTAAATCCAAAACGCAGCTATCTAACAGAACGGTTGTCAATGTGTGCACTCAACTTCCAGAGTTAAACCCGTGTGTGGATTCAGCAGTCTGCAGAGACTTTCTCTGCAGAGTCCCAAAACAGGCGTTTTCAGCCCATTACCGGCATATGGAAGAAACAGCAGTAAGCACAGGGAAATATCTGCTTCTAAATCCAAAACGCAGCTATCTAACAGAACGGTTGTCAATGTGTGCACTCAACTTCCAGAGTTAAACCCGTGTGTGGATTCAGCAGTCTGCAGAGACTTTCTCTGCAGAGTCCCAAAACAGGCGTTTTCAGCCCATTACCGGCATATGGAAGAAACAGCAGTAAGCACAGGGAAATATCTGCTTCTAAATCCAAAACGCAGCTATCTAACAGAACGGTTGTCAATGTGTGCACTCAACTTCCAGAGTTAAACCCGTGTGTGGATTCAGCAGTCTGCAGAGACTTTCTCTGCAGAGTCCCAAAACAGGCGTTTTCAGCCCATTACCGGCATATGGAAGAAACAGCAGTGAGCACAGGGAAATATCTGCTTCTAAATCCAAAACGCAGCTATCTAACAGAACGGTTGTCAATGTGTGCACTCAACTTCCAGAGTTAAACCCGTGTGTGGATTCAGCAGTCTGCAAACACTTTCTCTGCAGAGTCCCAAAACAGGCGTTTTCAGCCCATTACCGGCATATGGAAGAAACAGCAGTAAGCACAGGGAAATATCTGCTTCTAAATCCAAAACGCAGCTATCTAACAGAACGGTTGTCAATGTGTGCACTCAACTTCCAGAGTTAAACCCGTGTGTGGATTCAGCAGTCTGCAGAGACTTTCTCTGCAGAGTCCCAAAACAGGCGTTTTCAGCCCATTACCGGCATATGGAAGAAACAGCAGTAAGCACAGGGAAATATCTGCTTCTAAATCCAAAACGCAGCTATCTAACAGAACGGTTGTCAATGTGTGCACTCAACTTCCAGAGTTAAACCCGTGTGTGGATTCAGCAGTCTGCAGAGACTTTCTCTGCAGAGTCCCAAAACAGGCGTTTTCAGCCCATTACCGGCATATGGAAGAAACAGCAGTAAGCACAGGGAAATATCTGCTTCTAAATGCAAAACGCAGCTATCTAACAGAACGGTTGTCAATGTGTGCACTCAACTTCCAGAGTTAAACCCGTGTGTGGATTCAGCAGTCTGCAGAGACTTTCTCTGCAGAGTCCCAAGACAGGCGTTTTCAGCCCATTACCGGCATATGGAAGAAACAGCAGTAAGCACAGGGAAATATCTGCTTCTAAATCCAAAACGCAGCTATCTAACAGAACGGTTGTCAATGTGTGCACTCAACTTCCAGAGTTAAACCCGTATGTGGATTCAGCAGTCTGCAGAGACTTTCTCTGCAGAGTCCCAAAACAGGCGTTTTCAGCCCATTACCGGCATATGGAAGAAACAGCAGTAAGCACAGGGAAATATCTGCTTCTAAATCGAAAACGCAGCTATCTAACAGAACGGTTGTCAATGTGTGCACTCAACTTCCAGAGTTAAACCCGTGTGTGGATTCAGCAGTCTGCAGAGACTTTCTCTGCAGAGTCCCAAAACAGGCGTTTTCAGCCCATTACCGGCATATGGAAGAAACAGCAGTAAGCACAGGGAAATATCTGCTTCTAAATCCAAAACGCAGCTATCTAACAGAACGGTTGTCAATGTGTGCACTCAACTTCCAGAGTTAAACCCGTGTGTGGATTCAGCAGTCTGCAGAGACTTTCTCTGCAGAGTCCCAAAACAGGCGTTTTCAGCCCATTACCGGCATATGGAAGAAACAGCAGTAAGCACAGGGAAATATCTGCTTCTAAATCCAAAACGCAGCTATCTAACAGAACGGTTGTCAATGTGTGCACTCAACTTCCAGAGTTAAACCCGTGTGTGGATTCAGCAGTCTGCAGAGACTTTCTCTGCAGAGTCCCAAAACAGGCGTTTTCAGCCCATTACCGGCATATGGAAGAAACAGCAGTAAGCACAGGGAAATATCTGCTTCTAAATCCAAAACGCAGCTATCTAACAGAACGGTTGTCAATGTGTGCACTCAACTTCCAGAGTTAAACCCGTGTGTGGATTCAGCAGTCTGCAGAGACTTTCTCTGCAGAGTCCCAAGACAGGCGTTTTCAGCCCATTACCGGCATATGGAAGAAACAGCAGTAAGCACAGGGAAATATCTGCTTCTAAATCCAAAACGCAGCTATCTAACAGAACGGTTGTCAATGTGTGCACTCAACTTCCAGAGTTAAACCCGTGTGTGGATTCAGCAGTCTGCAGAGACTTTCTCTGCAGAGTCCCAAAACAGGCGTTTTCAGCCCATTACCGGCATATGGAAGAAACAGCAGTAAGCACAGGGAAATATCTGCTTCTAAATCGAAAACGCAGCTATCTAACAGAACGGTTGTCAATGTGTGCACTCAACTTCCAGAGTTAAACCCGTGTGTGGATTCAGCAGTCTGCAGAGACTTTCTCTGCAGAGTCCCAAGACAGGCGTTTTCAGCCCATTACCGGCATATGGAAGAAACAGCAGTAAGCACAGGGAAATATCTGCTTCTAAATCGAAAACGCAGCTATCTAACAGAACGGTTGTCAATGTGTGCACTCAACTTCCAGAGTTAAACCCGTGTGTGGATTCAGCAGTCTGCAGAGACTTTCTCTGCAGAGTCCCAAAACAGGCGTTTTCAGCCCATTACCGGCATATGGAAGAAACAGCAGTAAGCACAGGGAAATATCTGCTTCTAAATCCAAAACGCAGCTATCTAACAGAACGGTTGTCAATGTGTGCACTCAACTTCCAGAGTTAAACCCGTGTGTGGATTCAGCAGTCTGCAGAGACTTTCTCTGCAGAGTCCCAAAACAGGCGTTTTCAGCCCATTACCGGCATATGGAAGAAACAGCAGTAAGCACAGGGAAATATCTGCTTCTAAATCGAAAACGCAGCTATCTAACAGAACGGTTGTCAATGTGTGCACTCAACTTCCAGAGTTAAACCCGTGTGTGGATTCAGCAGTCTGCAGAGACTTTCTCTGCAGAGTCCCAAAACAGGCGTTTTCAGCCCATTACCGGCATATGGAAGAAACAGCAGTAAGCACAGGGAAATATCTGCTTCTAAATCCAAAACGCAGCTATCTAACAGAACGGTTGTCAATGTGTGCACTCAAGTTCCAGAGTTAAACCCGTGTGTGGATTCAGCAGTCTGCAGAGACTTTCTCTGCAGAGTCCCAAAACAGGCGTTTTCAGACCATTACCGGCATACGGAAGAAACAGCAGTAAGCACAGGGAAATATCTGCTTCTAAATCCAAAACGCAGCTATCTAACAGAACGGTTGTCAATGTGTGCACTCAACTTCCAGAGTTAAACCCGTGTGTGGATTCAGCAGTCTGCAGAGACTTTCTCTGCAGAGTCCCAAAACAGGCGTTTTCAGCCCATTACCGGCATATGGAAGAAACAGCAGTAAGCACAGGGAAATATCTGCTTCTAAATCCAAAACGCAGCTATCTAACAGAACGGTTGTCAATGTGTGCACTCAACTTCCAGAGTTAAACCCGTGTGTGGATTCAGCAGTCTGCAGAGACTTTCTCTGCAGAGTCCCAAGACAGGCGTTTTCAGCCCATTACCGGCATATGGAAGAAACAGCAGTAAGCACAGGGAAATATCTGCTTCTAAATCCAAAACGCAGCTATCTAACAGAACGGTTGTCAATGTGTGCACTCAACTTCCAGAGTTAAACCCGTGTGTGGATTCAGCAGTCTGCAGAGACTTTCTCTCCAGAGTCCCAAGACAGGCGTTTTCAGCCCATTACCGGCATATGGAAGAAACAGCAGTAAGCACAGGGAAATATCTGCTTCTAAATCCAAAACGCAGCTATCTAACAGAACGGTTGTCAATGTGTGCACTCAACTTCCAGAGTTAAACCCGTGTGTGGATTCAGCAGTCTGCAGAGACTTTCTCTGCAGAGTCCCAAGACAGGCGTTTTCAGCCCATTACCGGCATATGGAAGAAACAGCAGTAAGCACAGGGAAATATCTGCTTCTAAATCCAAAACGCAGCTATCTAACAGAACGGTTGTCAATGTGTGCACTCAACTTCCAGAGTTAAACCCGTGTGTGGATTCAGCAGTCTGCAGAGACTTTCTCTGCAGAGTCCCAAAACAGGCGTTTTCAGCCCATTACCGGCATATGGAAGAAACAGCAGTAAGCACAGGGAAATATCTGCTTCTAAATCCAAAACGCAGCTATCTAACAGAACGGTTGTCAATGTGTGCACTCAACTTCCAGAGTTAAACCCGTGTGTGGATTCAGCAGTCTGCAGAGACTTTCTCTGCAGAGTCCCAAGACAGGCGTTTTCAGCCCATTACCGGCATATGGAAGAAACAGCAGTAAGCACAGGGAAATATCTGCTTCTAAATCCAAAACGCAGCTATCTAACAGAACGGTTGTCAATGTGTGCACTCAACTTCCAGAGTTAAACCCGTGTGTGGATTCAGCAGTCTGCAGAGACTTTCTCTGCAGAGTCCCAAAACAGGCGTTTTCAGCCCATTACCGGCATATGGAAGAAACAGCAGTAAGCACAGGGAAATATCTGCTTCTAAATCCAAAACGCAGCTATCTAACAGAACGGTTGTCAATGTGTGCACTCAACTTCCAGAGTTAAACCCGTGTGTGGATTCAGCAGTCTGCAGAGACTTTCTCTGCAGAGTCCCAAAACAGGCGTTTTCAGCCCATTACCGGCATATGGAAGAAACAGCAGTAAGCACAGGGAAATATCTGCTTCTAAATGCAAAACGCAGCTATCTAACAGAACGGTTGTCAATGTGTGCACTCAACTTCCAGAGTTAAACCCGTGTGTGGATTCAGCAGTCTGCAGAGACTTTCTCTGCAGAGTCCCAAAACAGGCGTTTTCAGCCCATTACCGGCATATGGAAGAAACAGCAGTAAGCACAGGGAAATATCTGCTTCTAAATCCAAAACGCAGCTATCTAACAGAACGGTTGTCAATGTGTGCACTCAACTTCCAGAGTTAAACCCGTATGTGGATTCAGCAGTCTGCAGAGACTTTATCTGCAGAGTCCCAAGACAGGCGTTTTCAGCCCATTACCGGCATATGGAAGAAACAGCAGTAAGCACAGGGAAATATCTGCTTCTAAATCGAAAACGCAGCTATCTAACAGAACGGTTGTCAATGTGTGCACTCAACTTCCAGAGTTAAACCCGTGTGTGGATTCAGCAGTCTGCAGAGACTTTCTCTGCAGAGTCCCAAAACAGGCGTTTTCAGCCCATTACCGGCATATGGAAGAAACAGCAGTAAGCACAGGGAAATATCTGCTTCTAAATCCAAAACGCAGCTATCTAACAGAACGGTTGTCAATGTGTGCACTCAACTTCCAGAGTTAAACCCGTGTGTGGATTCAGCAGTCTGCAGAGACTTTCTCTGCAGAGTCCCAAAACAGGCGTTTTCAGCCCATTACCGGCATATGGAAGAAACAGCAGTAAGCACAGGGAAATATCTGCTTCTAAATCCAAAACGCAGCTATCTAACAGAACGGTTGTCAATGTGTGCACTCAACTTCCAGAGTTAAACCCGTGTGTGGATTCAGCAGTCTGCAGAGACTTTCTCTGCAGAGTCCCAAAACAGGCGTTTTCAGCCCATTACCGGCATATGGAAGAAACAGCAGTAAGCACAGGGAAATATCTGCTTCTAAATCCAAAACGCAGCTATCTAACAGAACGGTTGTCAATGTGTGCACTCAACTTCCAGAGTTAAACCCGTGTGTGGATTCAGCAGTCTGCAGAGACTTTCTCTGCAGAGTCCCAAGACAGGCGTTTTCAGCCCATTACCGGCATATGGAAGAAACAGCAGTAAGCACAGGGAAATATCTGCTTCTAAATCCAAAACGCAGCTATCTAACAGAACGGTTGTCAATGTGTGCACTCAACTTCCAGAGTTAAACCCGTGTGTGGATTCAGCAGTCTGCAGAGACTTTCTCTGCAGAGTCCCAAAACAGGCGTTTTCAGCCCATTACCGGCATATGGAAGAAACAGCAGTAAGCACAGGGAAATATCTGCTTCTAAATCCAAAACGCAGCTATCTAACAGAACGGTTGTCAATGTGTGCACTCAACTTCCAGAGTTAAACCCGTGTGTGGATTCAGCAGTCTGCAGAGACTTTCTCTGCAGAGTCCCAAAACAGGCGTTTTCAGACCATTACCGGCATACGGAAGAAACAGCAGTAAGCACAGGGAAATATCTGCTTCTAAATCCAAAACGCAGCTATCTAACAGAACGGTTGTCAATGTGTGCACTCAACTTCCAGAGTTAAACCCGTGTGTGGATTCAGCAGTCTGCAGAGACTTTCTCTGCAGAGTCCCAAAACAGGCGTTTTCAGCCCATTACCGGCATATGGAAGAAACAGCAGTAAGCACAGGGAAATATCTGCTTCTAAATCCAAAACGCAGCTATCTAACAGAACGGTTGTCAATGTGTGCACTCAACTTCCAGAGTTAAACCCGTGTGTGGATTCAGCAGTCTGCAGAGACTTTCTCTGCAGAGTCCCAAGACAGGCGTTTTCAGCCCATTACCGGCATATGGAAGAAACAGCAGTAAGCACAGGGAAATATCTGCTTCTAAATCCAAAACGCAGCTATCTAACAGAACGGTTGTCAATGTGTGCACTCAACTTCCAGAGTTAAACCCGTGTGTGGATTCAGCAGTCTGCAGAGACTTTCTCTCCAGAGTCCCAAGACAGGCGTTTTCAGCCCATTACCGGCATATGGAAGAAACAGCAGTAAGCACAGGGAAATATCTGCTTCTAAATCCAAAACGCAGCTATCTAACAGAACGGTTGTCAATGTGTGCACTCAACTTCCAGAGTTAAACCCGTGTGTGGATTCAGCAGTCTGCAGAGACTTTCTCTGCAGAGTCCCAAGACAGGCGTTTTCAGCCCATTACCGGCATATGGAAGAAACAGCAGTAAGCACAGGGAAATATCTGCTTCTAAATCCAAAACGCAGCTATCTAACAGAACGGTTGTCAATGTGTGCACTCAACTTCCAGAGTTAAACCCGTGTGTGGATTCAGCAGTCTGCAGAGACTTTCTCTGCAGAGTCCCAAAACAGGCGTTTTCAGCCCATTACCGGCATATGGAAGAAACAGCAGTAAGCACAGGGAAATATCTGCTTCTAAATCCAAAACGCAGCTATCTAACAGAACGGTTGTCAATGTGTGCACTCAACTTCCAGAGTTAAACCCGTGTGTGGATTCAGCAGTCTGCAGAGACTTTCTCTGCAGAGTCCCAAGACAGGCGTTTTCAGCCCATTACCGGCATATGGAAGAAACAGCAGTAAGCACAGGGAAATATCTGCTTCTAAATCCAAAACGCAGCTATCTAACAGAACGGTTGTCAATGTGTGCACTCAACTTCCAGAGTTAAACCCGTGTGTGGATTCAGCAGTCTGCAGAGACTTTCTCTGCAGAGTCCCAAAACAGGCGTTTTCAGCCCATTACCGGCATATGGAAGAAACAGCAGTAAGCACAGGGAAATATCTGCTTCTAAATCCAAAACGCAGCTATCTAACAGAACGGTTGTCAATGTGTGCACTCAACTTCCAGAGTTAAACCCGTGTGTGGATTCAGCAGTCTGCAGACACTTTCTCTGCAGAGTCCCAAAACAGGCGTTTTCAGCCCATTACCGGCATATGGAAGAAACAGCAGTAAGCACAGGGAAATATCTGCTTCTAAATGCAAAACGCAGCTATCTAACAGAACGGTTGTCAATGTGTGCACTCAACTTCCAGAGTTAAACCCGTGTGTGGATTCAGCAGTCTGCAGAGACTTTCTCTGCAGAGTCCCAAAACAGGCGTTTTCAGCCCATTACCGGCATATGGAAGAAACAGCAGTAAGCACAGGGAAATATCTGCTTCTAAATCCAAAACGCAGCTATCTAACAGAACGGTTGTCAATGTGTGCACTCAACTTCCAGAGTTAAACCCGTGTGTGGATTCAGCAGTCTGCAGAGACTTTCTCTGCAGAGTCCCAAGACAGGCGTTTTCAGCCCATTACCGGCATATGGAAGAAACAGCAGTAAGCACAGGGAAATATCTGCTTCTAAATCGAAAACGCAGCTATCTAACAGAACGGTTGTCAATGTGTGCACTCAACTTCCAGAGTTAAACCCGTGTGTGGATTCAGCAGTCTGCAGAGACTTTCTCTGCAGAGTCCCAAAACAGGCGTTTTCAGCCCATTACCGGCATATGGAAGAAACAGCAGTAAGCACAGGGAAATATCTGCTTCTAAATCCAAAACGCAGCTATCTAACAGAACGGTTGTCAATGTGTGCACTCAACTTCCAGAGTTAAACCCGTGTGTGGATTCAGCAGTCTGCAGAGACTTTCTCTGCAGAGTCCCAAAACAGGCGTTTTCAGCCCATTACCGGCATATGGAAGAAACAGCAGTAAGCACAGGGAAATATCTGCTTCTAAATCCAAAACGCAGCTATCTAACAGAACGGTTGTCAATGTGTGCACTCAACTTCCAGAGTTAAACCCGTGTGTGGATTCAGCAGTCTGCAGAGACTTTCTCTGCAGAGTCCCAAAACAGGCGTTTTCAGCCCATTACCGGCATATGGAAGAAACAGCAGTAAGCACAGGGAAATATCTGCTTCTAAATCCAAAACGCAGCTATCTAACAGAACGGTTGTCAATGTGTGCACTCAACTTCCAGAGTTAAACCCGTGTGTGGATTCAGCAGTCTGCAGAGACTTTCTCTGCAGAGTCCCAAGACAGGCGTTTTCAGCCCATTACCGGCATATGGAAGAAACAGCAGTAAGCACAGGGAAATATCTGCTTCTAAATCCAAAACGCAGCTATCTAACAGAACGGTTGTCAATGTGTGCACTCAACTTCCAGAGTTAAACCCGTGTGTGGATTCAGCAGTCTGCAGAGACTTTCTCTGCAGAGTCCCAAAACAGGCGTTTTCAGCCCATTACCGGCATATGGAAGAAACAGCAGTAAGCACAGGGAAATATCTGCTTCTAAATCCAAAACGCAGCTATCTAACAGAACGGTTGTCAATGTGTGCACTCAACTTCCAGAGTTAAACCCGTGTGTGGATTCAGCAGTCTGCAGAGACTTTCTCTGCAGAGTCCCAAAACAGGCGTTTTCAGCCCATTACCGGCATATGGAAGAAACAGCAGTAAGCACAGGGAAATATCTGCTTCTAAATCCAAAACGCAGCTATCTAACAGAACGGTTGTCAATGTGTGCACTCAACTTCCAGAGTTAAACCCGTGTGTGGATTCAGCAGTCTGCAGAGACTTTCTCTGCAGAGTCCCAAAACAGGCGTTTTCAGCCCATTACCGGCATATGGAAGAAACAGCAGTAAGCACAGGGAAATATCTGCTTCTAAATCGAAAACGCAGCTATCTAACAGAACGGTTGTCAATGTGTGCACTCAACTTCCAGAGTTAAACCCGTGTGTGGATTCAGCAGTCTGCAGAGACTTTCTCTGCAGAGTCCCAAAACAGGCGTTTTCAGCCCATTACCGGCATATGGAAGAAACAGCAGTAAGCACAGGGAAATATCTGCTTCTAAATCCAAAACGCAGCTATCTAACAGAACGGTTGTCAATGTGTGCACTCAACTTCCAGAGTTAAACCCGTGTGTGGATTCAGCAGTCTGCAGAGACTTTCTCTGCAGAGTCCCAAAACAGGCGTTTTCAGCCCATTACCGGCATATGGAAGAAACAGCTGTAAGCACAGGGAAATATCTGCTTCTAAATCCAAAACGCAGCTATCTAACAGAACGGTTGTCAATGTGTGCACTCAACTTCCAGAGTTAAACCCGTGTGTGGATTCAGCAGTCTGCAGAGACTTTCTCTGCAGAGTCCCAAGACAGGCGTTTTCAGCCCATTACCGGCATATGGAAGAAACAGCAGTAAGCACAGGGAAATATCTGCTTCTAAATCCAAAACGCAGCTATCTAACAGAACGGTTGTCAATGTGTGCACTCAACTTCCAGAGTTAAACCCGTGTGTGGATTCAGCAGTCTGCAGAGACTTTCTCTGCAGAGTCCCAAGACAGGCGTTTTCAGCCCATTACCGGCATATGGAAGAAACAGCAGTAAGCACAGGGAAATATCTGCTTCTAAATCGAAAACGCAGCTATCTAACAGAACGGTTGTCAATGTGTGCACTCAACTTCCAGAGTTAAACCCGTGTGTGGATTCAGCAGTCTGCAGAGACTTTCTCTGCAGAGTCCCAAAACAGGCGTTTTCAGCCCATTACCGGCATATGGAAGAAACAGCAGTAAGCACAGGGAAATATCTGCTTCTAAATCCAAAACGCAGCTATCTAACAGAACGGTTGTCAATGTGTGCACTCAACTTCCAGAGTTAAACCCGTGTGTGGATTCAGCAGTCTGCAGAGACTTTCTCTGCAGAGTCCCAAAACAGGCGTTTTCAGCCCATTACCGGCATATGGAAGAAACAGCAGTAAGCACAGGGAAATATCTGCTTCTAAATCCAAAACGCAGCTATCTAACAGAACGGTTGTCAATGTGTGCACTCAACTTCCAGAGTTAAACCCGTGTGTGGATTCAGCAGTCTGCAGAGACTTTCTCTGCAGAGTCCCAAAACAGGCGTTTTCAGCCCATTACCGGCATATGGAAGAAACAGCAGTAAGCACAGGGAAATATCTGCTTCTAAATCCAAAACGCAGCTATCTAACAGAACGGTTGTCAATGTGTGCACTCAACTTCCAGAGTTAAACCCGTGTGTGGATTCAGCAGTCTGCAGAGACTTTCTCTGCAGAGTCCCAAGACAGGCGTTTTCAGCCCATTACCGGCATATGGAAGAAACAGCAGTAAGCACAGGGAAATATCTGCTTCTAAATCCAAAACGCAGCTATCTAACAGAACGGTTGTCAATGTGTGCACTCAACTTCCAGAGTTAAACCCGTGTGTGGATTCAGCAGTCTGCAGAGACTTTATCTGCAGAGTCCCAAAACAGGCGTTTTCAGCCCATTACCGGCATATGGAAGAAACAGCAGTAAGCACAGGGAAATATCTGCTTCTAAATCCAAAACGCAGCTATCTAACAGAACGGTTGTCAATGTGTGCACTCAACTTCCAGAGTTAAACCCGTGTGTGGATTCAGCAGTCTGCAAACACTTTCTCTGCAGAGTCCCAAAACAGGCGTTTTCAGCCCATTACCGGCATATGGAAGAAACAGCAGTAAGCACAGGGAAATATCTGCTTCTAAATCCAAAACGCAGCTATCTAACAGAACGGTTGTCAATGTGTGCACTCAACTTCCAGAGTTAAACCCGTGTGTGGATTCAGCAGTCTGCAGAGACTTTCTCTGCAGAGTCCCAAAACAGGCGTTTTCAGCCCATTACCGGCATATGGAAGAAACAGCAGTAAGCACAGGGAAATATCTGCTTCTAAATCCAAAACGCAGCTATCTAACAGAACGGTTGTCAATGTGTGCACTCAACTTCCAGAGTTAAACCCGTGTGTGGATTCAGCAGTCTGCAGAGACTTTCTCTGCAGAGTCCCAAGACAGGCGTTTTCAGCCCATTACCGGCATATGGAAGAAACAGCAGTAAGCACAGGGAAATATCTGCTTCTAAATCCAAAACGCAGCTATCTAACAGAACGGTTGTCAATGTGTGCACTCAACTTCCAGAGTTAAACCCGTGTGTGGATTCAGCAGTCTGCAGAGACTTTCTCTGCAGAGTCCCAAGACAGGCGTTTTCAGCCCATTACCGGCATATGGAAGAAACAGCAGTAAGCACAGGGAAATATCTGCTTCTAAATCGAAAACGCAGCTATCTAACAGAACGGTTGTCAATGTGTGCACTCAACTTCCAGAGTTAAACCCGTGTGTGGATTCAGCAGTCTGCAGAGACTTTCTCTGCAGAGTCCCAAAACAGGCGTTTTCAGCCCATTACCGGCATATGGAAGAAACAGCAGTAAGCACAGGGAAATATCTGCTTCTAAATCCAAAACGCAGCTATCTAACAGAACGGTTGTCAATGTGTGCACTCAACTTCCAGAGTTAAACCCGTGTGTGGATTCAGCAGTCTGCAGAGACTTTCTCTGCAGAGTCCCAAAACAGGCGTTTTCAGCCCATTACCGGCATATGGAAGAAACAGCAGTAAGCACAGGGAAATATCTGCTTCTAAATCCAAAACGCAGCTATCTAACAGAACGGTTGTCAATGTGTGCACTCAACTTCCAGAGTTAAACCCGTGTGTGGATTCAGCAGTCTGCAGAGACTTTCTCTGCAGAGTCCCAAAACAGGCGTTTTCAGCCCATTACCGGCATATGGAAGAAACAGCAGTAAGCACAGGGAAATATCTGCTTCTAAATCCAAAACGCAGCTATCTAACAGAACGGTTGTCAATGTGTGCACTCAACTTCCAGAGTTAAACCCGTGTGTGGATTCAGCAGTCTGCAGAGACTTTCTCTGCAGAGTCCCAAAACAGGCGTTTTCAGCCCATTAAAGGCATACGGAAGAAACAGCAGTAAGCACAGGGAAATATCTGCTTCTAAATCCAAAACGCAGCTATCTAACAGAACGGTTGTCAATGTGTGCACTCAACTTCCAGAGTTAAACCCGTGTGTGGATTCAGCAGTCTGCAGAGACTTTCTCTGCAGAGTCCCAAAACAGGCGTTTTCAGCCCATTACCGGCATATGGAAGAAACAGCAGTAAGCACAGGGAAATATCTGCTTCTAAATCCAAAACGCAGCTATCTAACAGAACGGTTGTCAATGTGTGCACTCAACTTCCAGAGTTAAACCCGTGTGTGGATTCAGCAGTCTGCAGAGACTTTCTCTGCAGAGTCCCAAGACAGGCGTTTTCAGCCCATTACCGGCATATGGAAGAAACAGCAGTAAGCACAGGGAAATATCTGCTTCTAAATCCAAAACGCAGCTATCTAACAGAACGGTTGTCAATGTGTGCACTCAACTTCCAGAGTTAAACCCGTGTGTGGATTCAGCAGTCTGCAGAGACTTTCTCTGCAGAGTCCCAAGACAGGCGTTTTCAGCCCATTACCGGCATATGGAAGAAACAGCAGTAAGCACAGGGAAATATCTGCTTCTAAATCCAAAACGCAGCTATCTAACAGAACGGTTGTCAATGTGTGCACTCAACTTCCAGAGTTAAACCCGTGTGTGGATTCAGCAGTCTGCAGAGACTTTCTCTGCAGAGTCCCAAAACAGGCGTTTTCAGCCCATTACCGGCATATGGAAGAAACAGCAGTAAGCACAGGGAAATATCTGCTTCTAAATCCAAAACGCAGCTATCTAACAGAACGGTTGTCAATGTGTGCACTCAACTTCCGGAGTTAAACCCGTGTGTGGATTCAGCAGTCTGCAGAGACTTTCTCTGCAGAGTCCCAAAACAGGCGTTTTCAGCCCATTAAAGGCATACGGAAGAAACAGCAGTAAGCACAGGGAAATATCTGCTTCTAAATCCAAAACGCAGCTATCTAACAGAACGGTTGTCAATGTGTGCACTCAACTTCCAGAGTTAAACCCGTGTGTGGATTCAGCAGTCTGCAGAGACTTTCTCTGCAGAGTCCCAAAACAGGCGTTTTCAGCCCATTACCGGCATATGGAAGAAACAGCAGTAAGCACAGGGAAATATCTGCTTCTAAATCCAAAACGCAGCTATCTAACAGAACGGTTGTCAATGTGTGCACTCAACTTCCAGAGTTAAACCCGTGTGTGGATTCAGCAGTCTGCAGAGACTTTCTCTGCAGAGTCCCAAGACAGGCGTTTTCAGCCCATTACCGGCATATGGAAGAAACAGCAGTAAGCACAGGGAAATATCTGCTTCTAAATCCAAAACGCAGCTATCTAACAGAACGGTTGTCAATGTGTGCACTCAACTTCCAGAGTTAAACCCGTGTGTGGATTCAGCAGTCTGCAGAGACTTTCTCTGCAGAGTCCCAAGACAGGCGTTTTCAGCCCATTACCGGCATATGGAAGAAACAGCAGTAAGCACAGGGAAATATCTGCTTCTAAATCCAAAACGCAGCTATCTAACAGAACGGTTGTCAATGTGTGCACTCAACTTCCAGAGTTAAACCCGTGTGTGGATTCAGCAGTCTGCAGAGACTTTCTCTGCAGAGTCCCAAAACAGGCGTTTTCAGCCCATTACCGGCATATGGAAGAAACAGCAGTAAGCACAGGGAAATATCTGCTTCTAAATCCAAAACGCAGCTATCTAACAGAACGGTTGTCAATGTGTGCACTCAACTTCCAGAGTTAAACCCGTGTGTGGATTCAGCAGTCTGCAGAGACTTTCTCTGCAGAGTCCCAAAACAGGCGTTTTCAGCCCATTACCGGCATATGGAAGAAACAGCAGTAAGCACAGGGAAATATCTGCTTCTAAATCCAAAACGCAGCTATCTAACAGAACGGTTGTCAATGTGTGCACTCAACTTCCAGAGTTAAACCCGTGTGTGGATTCAGCAGTCTGCAGAGACTTTCTCTGCAGAGTCCCAAAACAGGCGTTTTCAGCCCATTACCGGCATATGGAAGAAACAGCAGTAAGCACAGGGAAATATCTGCTTCTAAATCCAAAACGCAGCTATCTAACAGAACGGTTGTCAATGTGTGCACTCAACTTCCAGAGTTAAACCCGTGTGTGGATTCAGCAGTCTGCAGAGACTTTCTCTGCAGAGTCCCAAAACAGGCGTTTTCAGCCCATTACCGGCATATGGAAGAAACAGCAGTAAGCACAGGGAAATATCTGCTTCTAAATCCAAAACGCAGCTATCTAACAGAACGGTTGTCAATGTGTGCACTCAACTTCCAGAGTTAAACCCGTGTGTGGATTCAGCAGTCTGCAGAGACTTTCTCTGCAGAGTCCCAAAACAGGCGTTTTCAGCCCATTAAAGGCATACGGAAGAAACAGCAGTAAGCACAGGGAAATATCTGCTTCTAAATCCAAAACGCAGCTATCTAACAGAACGGTTGTCAATGTGTGCACTCAACTTACAGAGTTAAACCCGTGTGTGGATTCAGCAGTCTGCAGAGACTTTCTCTGCAGAGTCCCAAAACAGGCGTTTTCAGCCCATTACCGGCATATGGAAGAAACAGCAGTAAGCACAGGGAAATATCTGCTTCTAAATCCAAAACGCAGCTATCTAACAGAACGGTTGTCAATGTGTGCACTCAACTTCCAGAGTTAAACCCGTGTGTGGATTCAGCAGTCTGCAGAGACTTTCTCTGCAGAGTCCCAAGACAGGCGTTTTCAGCCCATTACCGGCATATGGAAGAAACAGCAGTAAGCACAGGGAAATATCTGCTTCTAAATCCAAAACGCAGCTATCTAACAGAACGGTTGTCAATGTGTGCACTCAACTTCCAGAGTTAAACCCGTGTGTGGATTCAGCAGTCTGCAGAGACTTTCTCTGCAGAGTCCCAAGACAGGCGTTTTCAGCCCATTACCGGCATATGGAAGAAACAGCAGTAAGCACAGGGAAATATCTGCTTCTAAATCCAAAACGCAGCTATCTAACAGAACGGTTGTCAATGTGTGCACTCAACTTCCAGAGTTAAACCCGTGTGTGGATTCAGCAGTCTGCAGAGACTTTCTCTGCAGAGTCCCAAAACAGGCGTTTTCAGCCCATTACCGGCATATGGAAGAAACAGCAGTAAGCACAGGGAAATATCTGCTTCTAAATCCAAAACGCAGCTATCTAACAGAACGGTTGTCAATGTGTGCACTCAACTTCCGGAGTTAAACCCGTGTGTGGATTCAGCAGTCTGCAGAGACTTTCTCTGCAGAGTCCCAAAACAGGCGTTTTCAGCCCATTAAAGGCATACGGAAGAAACAGCAGTAAGCACAGGGAAATATCTGCTTCTAAATCCAAAACGCAGCTATCTAACAGAACGGTTGTCAATGTGTGCACTCAACTTCCAGAGTTAAACCCGTGTGTGGATTCAGCAGTCTGCAGAGACTTTCTCTGCAGAGTCCCAAAACAGGCGTTTTCAGCCCATTACCGGCATATGGAAGAAACAGCAGTAAGCACAGGGAAATATCTGCTTCTAAATCCAAAACGCAGCTATCTAACAGAACGGTTGTCAATGTGTGCACTCAACTTCCAGAGTTAAACCCGTGTGTGGATTCAGCAGTCTGCAGAGACTTTCTCTGCAGAGTCCCAAGACAGGCGTTTTCAGCCCATTACCGGCATATGGAAGAAACAGCAGTAAGCACAGGGAAATATCTGCTTCTAAATCCAAAACGCAGCTATCTAACAGAACGGTTGTCAATGTGTGCACTCAACTTCCAGAGTTAAACCCGTGTGTGGATTCAGCAGTCTGCAGAGACTTTCTCTGCAGAGTCCCAAGACAGGCGTTTTCAGCCCATTACCGGCATATGGAAAGAAACAGCAGTAAGCACAGGGAAATATCTGCTTCTAAATCCAAAACGCAGCTATCTAACAGAACGGTTGTCAATGTGTGCACTCAACTTCCAGAGTTAAACCCGTGTGTGGATTCAGCAGTCTGCAGAGACTTTCTCTGCAGAGTCCCAAAACAGGCGTTTTCAGCCCATTACCGGCATATGGAAGAAACAGCAGTAAGCACAGGGAAATATCTGCTTCTAAATCCAAAACGCAGCTATCTAACAGAACGGTTGTCAATGTGTGCACTCAACTTCCAGAGTTAAACCCGTGTGTGGATTCAGCAGTCTGCAGAGACTTTCTCTGCAGAGTCCCAAAACAGGCGTTTTCAGCCCATTACCGGCATATGGAAGAAACAGCAGTAAGCACAGGGAAATATCTGCTTCTAAATCGAAAACGCAGCTATCTAACAGAACGGTTGTCAATGTGTGCACTCAACTTCCAGAGTTAAACCCGTGTGTGGATTCAGCAGTCTGCAGAGACTTTCTCTGCAGAGTCCCAAAACAGGCGTTTTCAGTC